>NC_056727.1:81634250-81679250 GCF_019279795.1 Protopterus annectens | reverse complement strand
AAATAAATGGACAAATGAGGAACTGTAGTTAGTTTTGGGTATGAGAGAAGGAGGAGAAGTAAGAGTTTAGTAAAATAAATGGACAGAGGAGGAATTGTAGTTAGTGGTGGGGGTGAGAGAAGGAGGAGAAATAAGAGTCTAGGAAATAAATTGACAGATGATGAATTGTAGTTAGTGGTGGGTGTGAGAGAAGGAGGAGAAGTAAACGTTTAGGAAAATAAATGGACAGAGGAGGAATTGTAGTTAGTGTTGGGGTGTGAGAGAAGAAGGAGAAGTAAAAGTTTAGGAAAATAAATGGACAGAGGAGGAATTGTAGTTAGTGGTGGGGTGTGAGAGAAGGAGGAGAAGTCAGAGTTTAGGAAATGAGTGCAGCATGAGGAGGAATGATAAGGTACAAAACGATTGGGAAGCAAAGTGGCTGTAAGAGTTAGAGAAAAGTAATCTTTGGCATAAGTGCTGTTTAAGCAAACTTTTGACACTAGGTTTTCTCTCTGTTTCAATGGTGTGAGGTTTTGATTCCAGAGTTTTGACACATAATTGGAGAAGAGTTTCCAGCAGTGTTGAATGTCTTACTAATGCATAGTAAGAGTTTGTTGCTACAGTGAAGGTCTGTAGTGGGGGAATAGTACAGTAGAGTATGTTGTACTGCTGGGCATTTGCTTGGAGTGTACAATAGGTTTTGGGCAATGAGTAGTGAGTATGTCAACAGGTCTGGCAAATTATGCGTTTACCAATATGACAGTAAGTAGTAAAGGTATTCAGCAGCAAAATAGTTTGAAGGAGTATGATATGAAAATTAATTATGTACACAGCATATATATAAATATATATATATATTTATATATATTTATATATATATATATGTATATATATATATATATATATATATGTATGTATATATATATATATATGTATATATGTGTGGTGTGTGTGTGTGTGTGTGTATTCTGAATTTTCAGGCTTTTTTTTTTGATTTGATTTTCAGGCTTTTGATGTGTCAGGCCTCTGAATAGAGACCATATATATATATATATATATATATATATATATACATGTATATATATATATTATATATATATATATATATATATATATATATATATGTGTGCGTGTATATATATATATATATATATATATATATATATATATATATATATATATATATATATAGTCATAGACTTGGTATACGTAAAAAGGGAGTGGGTCCCTGTGGAGGTAAAGAGGTACAATTAGTCGATGAAGTTAACCAGGAGATGAACTGGAACAGATCCATGACCTTTTTGGGAATTGTTTTAACTTAATTTTGACCATGTGAAAGTTACTATTAAGTATCAGTGATAGGAGAATGGAGTTCCAGATATTAGTAATGTACTTGGATTAGAAGGCATTACTAGTTGAGTTGTGTGACTTGTATATTGTGAGGAATATTTTGCGTTTTGAGCAAAGGGTTCTAACTGGAGAATAGTAATTTGTTTATTTATTCATTATTATTTGTTTACCAGGAAAGTCCAACTTGGAACGAATCAATTTTCACCAGAGGCCCAGGGAGAAATGCTCCAGATGCATGTCTTTGTAACATGGGAGGAAATTGGATCACCCAGAGGAAACTCACACGAATGCAGGGAGGACATGCAGACTCCACACAGAAGGCATCCCAGCCAAGAATTGAATAGGAGAACCTCTTGCTGTGAGGCAACAACACAAACCACTGCACCAATGCACACTAATGAATGACATCTTTTACATTTGCATTTTGTCCTGATTTTTGGACTATCTTGTGTGTTATGTATGGCTAATATTAACTTGTGAAGACTGTTAAATTAATCCATTCTGTATTGTGGTTCATTGCCATACTTCAATTGTAGTTTTACATCCATGTCCTGTAATATGTTTACATGAACCTTTATTATTAGTATGATGATCACCTTGATGAAGAGATACAAAGTGTGCACATTAACAGAAATCATCTCAATTGTTTGTGTGTTAAAAACGTAGATCTATATTTGGATCAACACTATCAGCTAGGCAAGCATTGATTTTTATCACGTAGCTTCTTTAACTCATGAAACTGGGAAAAAGTGGTAAAGCACCTTTAATGAGATAGCCCTTTGTTTTTCACCTCCTCAGTAAGATGCCAAGGGGTATTTGTCTTTTATAACCATCTGAAATTTACAATTAATTCTCCTTAAGTGCTTGCTGTCTCAAAACCTAATTTTGTAAGACCCTAATCTGAAGCCTTCTTCTTAGATAATGGGAAAACAGTTCTAGTAAGGTGGTATAATTTCTTAAATGAAGCTTCAGGTATAATGGCTATGAAAATGATTAAGTTGTCCCTGATGCTAAATGATGTAATTCATTTTTACAGGCATAGTTCTGTAAGATGTAAGAAAGGAATTGTCCTAGTCCATTTTATACTAGCTACATTATTTCAATATAAGCAAAATATATTACAGAATACATTGTCATCATTCCATGTAAGAAAGTCAGCATTGAGCTTCACATTGAAAATATACATTCTCTATTGCAGTAATCTAAATCTCTATATCTAAATCTGACAAAGCCCATCCCACTGCTATCTACTGGCTACTAGTTTAATTTTTTATTCATAAAATACATTGACCTGCTTGCAATCCTTTCTAAGAGACATAGACAGAAATAGCAATACTTATCTGATTACTTTCAACCTTGTTAACTTTATTTAGGTTATATGAAGTCACCCTGTATTAAAAATTGAATCTTAAAGATAAAACTGGTCCAGACAACTGTCCTCTAGTTATATAGACTAAACCATTGTTAGACGTACCCAATGTGTATAGCATCATTGTGAAGAATATTTGTGTTCCCCTTCTTGCAACTTGAAAAAACACAAATAGTGTTGTAATAGACCTGTACCTTTTCTGTCACTATAAGCATGGCAGCTCATGGTACATTTCTGAAAAGTTAATCTTTTTACAGGTGACTTGTCTTAAGTGTGCAAACAATGCACTGCTTGCAAAAAAAGTTTCATATTAGTGAGTTACAGTATGGTAGACTGCTCAGTAACAATACTTACTGTTTAGAGTTAGATGCTCTGCAGAATTTACTTTTCAGAGGTTGCTAGATATGCATACCATAGCTTAAATATTGTCTGCTATTGTCCCTAGATCATTAAGGATGGTGTCATTTTTATGATTTGACTGTCTTGTAATCACAATGTATGTCCATTTTGCCAATTCACTCATTTACCACAAATAAAGGTGGAGTCAGTACTCCTCCACCAGGTGTGTGTTTTTGGAGTCTACCTCGGAGAATTTTGCAATTTTTATTATAATAATTATATTACCGAGTTTGCAATCACCAGCATATTTGCTTAGCAATGCCCTATTTCATACTTTTTATATCTGTGAATAATAATCCAAAAAGTGGCTTTATTAAGGAGCTATGTGAAACTCCAATGAGAATACTAATGAAAATAAGCAAGAAACATCAGTCTTGGCTTGTACAAACCATTATTTTAGCCACCGGATTCCATATAGATGCACATTTTATGTGGCATATTGTCAAAAGCCTTAGTATGGCCAAGCAAAGCACAAGTGCTCATTTCCATGTTTAAACAATAGCACAAAATTTGCAAGAAGAGAGCTGCTATGAGCAAATCCATACTGTTCCTCATTAAACAGAAGAACACCCCCTGTGTAGTTTTGAATAAGCTCTATTTTACTATGCCCATTAAACATAATGATGATCAGAAAGATGCATCTAAATTACAAAATGACTTCCTTTCTTTTTAAATTGGTACCACTACAGTTGATTGTAGTTGCCACAGGTCAGTGAGATGACCATGTGCTAGGGGATATTGCTTAATATAACTGTTAACTTACTTCTGTGTAGGAAACTACAACGTATTCCATCACTTTCCTTGGAACATGCTTTGTGTTTTTCCATCTGTAAGCAGTAATTATGTCAGTAGTTATATTTGTATATCTCCCTTATTTCTTAGCACTCCAACATTTTTCTTTGCTTATTATTTCAGAAATGTTTAAAGCAAGGACACTTAATCAGTCTGGTAATTGGGTAATGATTTCATTCTTTATTGAAACCATCCCCCGGATTCATGAAGCTCGGCGCAAGGCCGGCGTAAGGCTTGCGCTGGCCGTGCGGCGTAGATGTGGAGTAGTCGCGCCATATGCATATTAATGAAGGCGCGCAGCCGCCACAGCCACGTGCATAGGAAACGTGCGCGAGTGCAAGGGGCGTATCGAAGTTGCTCAGGGAGGCGTGTCAATATCGGCTTCCGAGGAGCAACCTAAACTGCTGAATATTATATTCCACCAGCAATAGTAATCGTACCTATCAGTGTCCGTGGAGACTGAAACGTATGCAAAGCAGAGTCCCTGCGAACAGAAAATTAAGACTCAAATACAAATGCATTGTAGGGAATAACGGGTCCCTACCCATGAACAAATGACAGGAAAACCATGTGCCTGTAGTCCAACATAGTGTAGATAGCTATACCATGTGGAAGTGAAACGTATCAGATGTTAGCGTGCTGCCAGTAGGTACATCCAGTCCAATGGAGAGGGTCACCAGCCGACCCATAATTTGAGGGAGGGAACATAGCTGTGCAGATGTGTCCATAACAAAATACACAAGGAGAAATGTAGATATAGATAGTGACCGTATGTCTGAATCATATCCCACAAGCCATGTAATAGTCACATACAAAAAGTATGTCCGTATTTCACATACCAAATGTGACAGGAAATAGCATATGCATGTAAACGAAACAGAAGGAGCATATAAACGAGCCATAACAACACAGACACATGTAGGCCGAAAGGAACAGTATGATCCGTACCGTCGACCAAGATTACCACCTGTCCCACTTTGCGAGCGACAGTCCCTCTGTGGGCAGATGTGTCCTGACACAAACATGCAAAACTGGCAAATGTCCAGAGAATATAGGACATAATTCCTCCATAGACGTCATGCAATAGTTGCATTAAACATATTTCACTGGACGTATAATACAGAAATGTCATAACAAACAGAATAAGATACCAAAATGCTACAAGAATAAGCTTAGATATAGGCAAGAATTGTAAGTTCTATCTGCTGAACTGACCGTGGGTATGTGTCGGCCTGTAAAATATGCTGTGTTCACCACAACTGTCACAGTAGGGTTGCCACCCTTACAAATGGCCAAAGTGGGACATGTTTGGTACAGACATCAGACTGTACAGGCCGACACATACCCACGGCCAGTACAAAGGACAGAACATAACTATTTTGCCTACAGAAAAGCGTATTCCTGTAGCATTTTAGTTTCTTAGTCTGTTTCACATAACAGTCAGGTATTTTAGATACAGAATTAACTGTTTAATGCAACTATCACATAAAATATAAGAAATATGTTTGTCCTAAAATCCCAGGACATTTGCCATGTTGACAATTACATGTCAGGACACAACTGCCCAAAGAGGGACTGTCCCTCACAAAGTGGGACAGGAGGTAACCCTATGTCACACTGTGGACAATTGAAAAGGTGGAAACACAACCATTGATTGTGGGGAGGCAATGTCCACAACAGTCGGACATGTGTAAGGAATAGCTTGGACATAGGAAAAGGTGCCATCCTACCAATGAGTAGAACAGGCTGGCAAAATCCGGAAGGCAGCTGTGTAATCCGAACGTGTATGTGACACAGTCGAACGGGTAGTACCCGGATACACCAATCAAGTAATGAAAGTGAAGTAAAGGCGTGTACCTATGTGCGTGAGGTATAGCATGTGGACAGCAAACATGGCAGGGTAGTCCACACAACCATAAAGGTACCCGACACATGTAGGGTAGTCAATGTGTAACTCTGGCTGTGTCATGGGCCAACAACCAAAGTAGTGCTCTATGGGGTGTGAGTAATTTGCGTGTGAGGGGTGTGTGTTTAATGGTAAATTCCTCAAAGGTGATACTTGTGTCGTATGCAGAAAAGGTGAACCGGAGGTGTATGAGGGGGCAGCAGGTGAAGTGGAAAGAAACACAGCCTCATGTAGAAACAGCTGCAAGACAAGCAGACAGGCCATAGTGTAGAACACAATCCCACAAACATATGAATATGGAAATATGCGAGACAAATGTATACATACGGCACCATCACATACCCACAGATGGGTCCTGATGGAACTGGCCATAACAAATGCAACACACCTGGATGCATAATAGACTACCCAGCATACCCTCCACAACACACAACCTGCCACCATACCAGAACGTCCACCAAATCCAGCCATACTTGGTCCACTGGCTTGTTGCAGAAACAGCTACACACAGTGACCCCTACGCATATGTAGTAGGTATTGTCACCCTAGGCAGTGTCAGGATTGCAAACCATGTATCCCCTGCAGGTAAAACCCCCTGCACGTTTTCATGAAGCCACAAAAATCTTCGTTATTTAACTTGCTTTCGTCTTGACTAATTTTTGGGATATCCCTCACGGGATGACCAACTTGTGTAAATAGTAGAATGGGTATGACAACATGATGTCCAATCCAGTAGATATCTGGACACAAGTCAGAATGTGCAGTGGAGGTCCATGACACTCTCCAGCCCTAAGTGGGCATGCATGACCTACCACCCAGGATAAAATACCTTCCAGTGATGCACGTGTCCAGACACGAATAGGAGGGAGACTATAATGCACACATTTGCAAAGTATTAAATGGCATGAGGACGAGGAAGACACAACGTAAACAGGTCAACCCTTATCAAGTGTGAGGGACACTGACTGTGTGCAGTCGTGACTGACCATACCTGTCAACCTGTGTGAGCAAGATATCTGGACAGAGCCATGAATATAAGTGAGACAAAGGTCCAAACTCAGGGACCATCTGTAAACATATCTCTTAGAAACATAGAATTTGATAGAATAACAGTTTGCACATTGGCATTAATGTCTGGAGTATGAAGTCTGAAACCCAACTGTTTGTCAGCACGTTCCGACTGCAGTCTTTAATGCTGAGCTACTGCTGTGCCAGAACACAACAGTGTATTACAGAGGTCCGTGCCATACCACTCAACTGTCCGGATATTCACAGAATGACTAGGGTCACCACCTGTCCCACTTTGCGAGTAACAATCCCTTTGTAGGCAGTTATGTCCTGTGAAAAAAATCAAGACATAGCAAATGTCCTGAGAGTTTATTTCCTAATTTACGTTAATAGTCGCATAAAATGGTTATCTTATATATGAATCCTCAATATGTTATGTGAAGTAGCATAAGCAATTCAAATGTTACTAGAATAAGCTATTATATGTACAAAAAAGGTTAAAGTTCAGTGCTATGCACGGCTGTAGGTATGTTTTGTCCTGGAAAATCTGACATCTCTACAGAACATGTCCCACTTTGGGCAGTCGAAAAGGTGGCAACCCTAAGAATGACCACAGGTTCCCCCCATAGTGTTGGTGTGTGCCTCCGACAATCTGCACCAGTGTGGTAAATAGCTGAGGATTGACATCAGTAAACAATGAGAAATATCCTGAGTATAAGATTCCACAACTTGCAAAAAAGTCATGCTAATGCAAGACCTAGCATTCTATCAACGTTGAAAGCTTGTAAGAGCAATCGTTAAAATGTGTCCCTAATTGTCCCCCATCGTGTAGGTTTTGCACAGGTTCGGTGCTCTAAGAGGTATGGTCCGTACATATTTACAGAAACAGCCCTTCACACTTGTGTAGTGTACAACCGCATACCTGTAGTCACCTCATGTCCAAAAATAACAATCCCCGTATGACTGTATACAGGTAATAGTCAAATGTGAATGGGAACACCCCTCATCGGGGAGTATGGACTGTAACAAACCCACCCATAATATGTAATGCCAACAGAATTAGCTGCTGACAGGTGCCCAAACACCTGTGTCTATAAACACAGGTAAAACTTCAAAATAGGGAGATAAGCCTGTCCATATGCTTCATCTGACATTTCACCTCGGCCAGGGAAGTTTCGTTCACCAGGTGGACAAGCCTAAACCCAGGTCACTACATGAACACCCTGACAATCAAAGACCTGTATGTGGCTGGACTATATGCCTTGGTGTTCTGCATACCCTCGGAGTGATTAACAATGCAGCCGGAGTCCACAGCAGTAGGCAATAGGGAATGTGTAATATGTAGTACCGCCTTTTTCCCAGCAGGAGAATGGATGCCTGTGTTGTAGGTGAAGCAGTGAGGCGTATGTTGATGTAGCTAAGTACTATGGGTATGCATATCAATGAGGGAGAACACCAATAGAATAGTGGTTCCGGTATCTGGCCAATGTGAATGCAGTCCCGGTTGACCTACGACCACTGCACATATAACTTGAAAGTGTAATTAAAGCATTCGTGCAGTACACACATTTAAATATGTAAAGGTGAACGTGTGTTTCACAGTAGTCTGTAAACTGGAATACAGATATGTAACTGTTACGGTCAGAATTATGAAAGTTCACGGAAGCACAATTATCTATGAAACATACGTAACCCACAATAAGGATATGCAAGTGCGCCTGCGCGTGTGTAATCCGCTCACAGAATAGAAAATGAATGGTGTTTTCCCCACGTTCCATGTACATGGCTCATACCTGTTAAACCCGTAAAGTACGAAACCGGACAAAGCCATGACAACAACTGGTACAAATAGGGACAATCCCCAGTTATTGCCCTAACAAACATAGAAAGTGGATAGAATAACAGGTGTGTCACTAGCATGGATTCTCTGAAGGGTATGAAGTCGTAGCCTGAAATGTTTGTCATTATTTACCAATGTCAGTCTTTAATGATATGCCACTAACTTGCCAGATAGACACAAGGTTATGAAAAACAGAGCAAAGATAAGAGGCAAACAGCTGTACATGCAGCGGAAATCTGTACAGTTGAAAGGTATGAAATGGAGATATATATACACATATATCCACAGACATAATCCAAAGCAAATTATGAGATGAGGAATGTACAGACATATGTATATATGTACAGATATATATATCTATACACACACGATACATGAATAGATATATACACAACAAACATATGTCCCTGTACATATAACACATGTACATAAATAGGTCACAGTATAGCTAATATGGAAAGACAGACAGACATGCATGAAAGGAGAATACACTGATGATTTCCAAACCATTTCCCGGAAAGTACCAGTGTGACAGGGCCTGCAAGTTCTACATGTTAAACATGAATATAGGTGTCCTTTGCAGGACCCCAAAAATTGATCCGTATGAAGTGCGAACCGTCATTGATGCTAAAGACGTCACAGCTGCAACTACGATATAGCTGTACATGCAACAGTAGCAGGTGCAAGGGTAATAACACATGGGTCGATTGAATGTATGACGTACGAGCTGATATCCACAAAGTTGGGAGTGCTCGGAAGTGTCCTCACACTTTATTATCGCTCACATTAAACATGTCTAATGGGTACTGTGGAGGTGTGTCAGGTATGGGAATCATGGGTATGCAGAATTGGGCCAAGGTGCTGGTTGGCACAGATCTATTAGGTATGCCCCATGGGAGTGATCAATATACCTATGTGGTTATAGCACACGCCTATATTCACCAAAAAGGTGCAACCCACCCACTGGATATTATGTAAACCATTGGGGGAAGACGTAGGGACCTATATCAGTGTCATGTAGGCGATTATCATGGATGGACACGCATATGACCAAGATGGCAACCATACCTGCCAGAATGTCAGAATAAGACAGCTGGACTAAGGCATAGTACACGACAGACAAATATGGACTATATTAAATATACCTCAAACAAAGTTAGACCGTTGATAGAATAATTGCATGGTCGGGAATACGAATGTTATGAGAGTTAGTAATCATGAAATAGAAATGTCAGTCATGATTACCTAACCGCACAGTCCATCATGGCTTGCCAGCAATCTATCAGAAAGGCACATTATCATGACAAATGTAACAGAATCATAGGTCAAACCCCAGGGTGTATACCCATAATGTGAAGGTAACCCGTCCTAATGAAATGTACAGAACTAGTGATACTAGGTGGACAGGTGAGAAGAAAGACATCAGGACAAATGACAAAACATCTACAACTCATAAGCATGTTTGTCCACAAATGTGAATTACAACGTATGGCCTGTGAAAGTCAATGTGGAAGGTTAATAGACTCTAATGACATGTGTCCCTCAGGGTGTCATGCAGTGTCACCGATACAGTGTCCAGTCCACCATACTCGTACGTGAGCTCTGCCACTGACGGAAAGTGCAAATACCGGCCTACACGTAAGGTACATGATGGAATAAGTAGTGTGGATAAGCACCTGTTGGCCTGTGTGAGGAATATAACCCAGTGGGTGGGTGTGTTCAGCAATAGGAATGTAATGGTAACTGGCCTGTGATGGCGCCATGTATTGTGTGTATTGACGTAACTGTACGAATGTGCAGATGTATGCTTCATATGTGTGGTGTGTTCCTCTCACAATCTGTACCTGCATACCTCTCAACTGTACAGATTTTTGCAGAATGTCCAGATTTTTGCCTCATATATTTGGTACATTTTTCATAAAATTGTGGTTTTCTGGCAAATTAGTGCAAATCATTAAAGACTGAAGTTAGAAAATAATGAGAGACATTTGAGTTTCAGACTTCATACCCTTCAGAAAATTCACACTAATGCAAAACCTGTCATTCTATCAACTTTTTAAGTTTGTAAGCAATATTTAAAAATTGGCCCTACTTTTGGGGTTTTGCCCCACTTTTGGTTATGGCTTTGTCCAGATTTCCTGCTGTCAGAGGTTGAGAGGTATGTGTACCTGTCTGCCAAATACCTGAGAAATGACGTCATTAAATAATGATAAACATATGTGTTGAAGACCCCAAATTCCTCAGAAAGGGCATACTAATGCAAAACCTATAATACTGCCAACTATCTATGTTTGTGAGAGCAATATGTAGAATCTGCCCCTATCTGTCCCCCCATCATGTTAGGTTTTGTACAGATGTTTTGCACTAGGAGGTTGATAGGTATGATCAGAAACAGATACATGTCTGAGGAAACAGCATTATCGACCGCAAGATAACGTAGAAGGTATGAAAAGTGCTGCAGTAGGAAGTTCATCCACAGGTATGTGCTGACATGTCAAATGACACAGCAGTCTACAGGAAGTACCTATAGGGTGTCACCTTTACCAATGATGACAGTGGGACATACCCACAGCCATGCATACACTACAAACAGACATAGCACACAGCAAAGCCTAGGCCATGATACACGACGCCTTTGGCATTTATGGATTGAGTGAGAGTACAGCAAGGAAAGATAATTGCCAGGCTATACAACAAACACCTGCAGGGGTGTGCAAGACCGGCCGTAACACGAACGTTGCACGGACAATGTTGGGATTTGCAACATACCCCATTTGTATGTGTAAGCTATGCAAATTATGTAATTATAGGGTTGCCACCTTTCCAAATGGCCAAAGTGGGACATTTGTGCTACAAACATCAGATTTTGCAGGGCAAAACATACCCACGGCCAGTACAAAGGACAAAACTTCAGTTGTTTGCCTGAATAAAAGTTTATTCTTGTAGCATTTTTGTTCCTTATTCTGTTTCGTATAACATGTAGGTGTTTCAGATACAGAATAACTGTTTTATGCAACTATTACATACAATATAGAAAATACTTTTGTCCTAAAATCTCAGGACATTTGCCATTTTTTCACAATATTTTGCAGGACACAACTGCCCAAAGAGGGACTGTCCATCTCAAAGTGAGACAGGTGGTAACCCTACGTAACTACGCGATACATGAAACAGTAAGCTGTCCGTGCAAGAGCAGAGTTATGTGCAGAAATGTACCCGGATGTTATGCGAGTAACATTTTGCACGTTGTTAAACGGAGCAATGACAGCTGCAAATACAGTATGAATACAGCTGAAGAAGCATGCCAATGTCCAAGTCCAAGGCCAGTGGTGGCTTTGTCCATTGGATATCAATGAACCAGTAGTTGTCCTCCCCCGATCCCTGGTGTGGAAGCGTAGCGCAGCACCACGAGAACGCGCTGCGCTTCAACACAAGACATATGGATAATATACATACAAAATGTAGGTTTAGTTAGATGTTAGTACGCCATGCAGATGAATGGCAAGTCGGAGACAACATGGCTACTGCGTACTGGTACCTATGTGTGGAAGTGCTCTGTCAGAGATGTAATGAAGCATTTGTAGGCAATGTGAGGCAAGTGAGGCTGAGGATAGTGAATCACAGCATGTCATGCCATATGGGCCAAGCCTCTACAGTGTAGTGTAGGTTAAGCAGACTATTAGAGTAGAAGATAGGTGACAACAGGAGTGTGTATGTACAAAACACTGTAACCTCACCGGAGCAGTGTCACATGTGTGCTGTCAGTACATGGAAGAGGCGTGTCATGAGCTATCCCAGGGAACGTAAGGAGACTGACGGCGTACGCCATGGATACCACCGATGTGACATGCAAACCTGTCCACAGTGTGTCTGCACCCGTGCATGCCAGTAAGCCCAAGTAAGTATGTGTGCGCGCATGTTAGCCCGTGTGTGCGTGTGGAAGAATGAGTAAGCTAGTGTACGAATGGTGAAGCCCATGTAATGTCATGTATGCATTTGTAAGCAGGTATACATGTGTACTACACACATCACACACGTACTGCACACACAGACACACATGCTGCCAATACTACACACATCAGTGAAATGGCACATGGATGGAGACTACATCATCAGAGGTAACAGTGCTTTAAACTATGCTACAGTGATGCTCATAGCTGCAATGCATCATGCCTGCTGATGTACACCTGGAAGTAACACACTGTGTGTTAACAGCATGCTAACATCAATACAGTGGAATAAAGCCACTGTGTGCAGCAGCACCAGGTTAGTCAGATCCTGCATCAATGTTACACACATGCACAGGTGACATCATATGCACAGGGTGTGGTGTTAACATGTCCAGAGCTGTCATAGAGCCATCCAATGTACACGTAGGTGTGTGTGTGTGAGGGACAATGGTTATTGCATGGCCCAATGGTGGTGCAATGGGTGTGTGTATGTGATAGCCGTAGCTGTTTGTGGTAAGTGTGTGTGTCTGCATATACACAGGTACAGCATGTGTCAGCCATATACAGGAGGGTGTGGGACAGTCACAGACCATACCAGCCAGGCTGTAGAGATCCCCATTACTGGCCATGGACACCCCTCCATGCATCCAACACAACCCAGTCCTGCACCTGTCACATACAGTCCTGGGATCTGTACCACAACCTGTGGATAAACGTATGTCTGTAATGTTAACCTGGGGTGCATAGACTTGACAGTTACTACAGACGGATATGAGCCATACTCACACTTCAATGTAATAACCACCGATGACTGTTTCAGAGATCTGCATACGACCACTCAAAGTTGCTGCACTAACATTGTTTCCAATGCCCGTGTAATACCCAGCAACACAATAACCGGTCACTACACATGTACAACCCACAATCACTACAGCACACAGTATGTGCACTATCACAGAGCCATAGCAGATGTACATACATCCAAGGTGTTCACGTACAGACAATGCAGCACAGTCAAGAGTGATAATCCCAACATACATATCTATATCTATATCTATATATATATATACATATCTCTATATATACATATATATATACATATCTCTATATATACATATATATATACATATCTCTATATATACATATATATATATACATATATATATATATATATATATATATATATATATATATATATATATATATATGGTTCTACCTCACATAAGCGAAACACCACAACACCCACAAAAACGCAATCACCGACCACCACATAACCGAGTACAAAACACGAAATCCCACATGCCCGACAATAAAAACTGGTACGGTGCACAAAAACACTCATACACACACACCACACACCACAATCAACAAACAAACACATTCACCAAAAAAACACACACCACACAAACAAAAGCACACAAAATCACTACAAACTACAACACACATACACAACTACATATATATATATATACACACACATAGACACACACACACACACGCACACACACACACACACACACACACGTGACAGGGTTGGGAGCAGAACATAAACGTAAGCACTGTACCACACGACAGCATTACGCAGTTACAAAACGCGCTACCGTGATCAGTGGATCACATGATTCACACAGGCACACATCTAGCCTGCAGATAGCAGCATCAAAGGCAAAGACGCTGCAAAGATGTTATGGAAAGTGAATACTGTCAAAGCAATGTACTGCTGTCATGCAGCGGGAAACACACACACACACACACACACACACACACACACACACACACACACACACACACACACTTGGCAGGGCTGGGAGTCGCACATACACCTAACTACCCTAACACACTACAGCATGATGCATTTACAGAACGCGCTACCGACATTGCTAGGCACAGCAGTCCCAGAGGCAGACATCTAGGTGCGTGTCATCATCCCCAAAGGCAAAGACGTCGGTAGCAAACTGCTGTGGTGTGCAGCATCTAAAAGCAATACTGAGTCCCCAGGCGGATGGGAGCATGCACACAAACACACACACACACAATTGGCAGGGCTGGGAGTCGAACATACACCTAACTACCCTAACACACTACAGCATGATGCATTTACAGAATGCGCTACTGAGATTACTGAACACAGCACTCCCAGAAGCATAATTCAAGGTGGGTGACATCATCCGCAAAGGCAAAGACATCGGTAGCAAACTGCCGTGGTGTGCGGCGTCTAAAAGCAAGACTGAGTCCCCAGGCGGATGGGAGCATGAGCGCAAAAACACACACACACACACACACACACACACACACACTTGGCAGGGCTGGGAGTCGAACATACACCTAACTACCCTAACACACTACAGCATGATGCATTTACAGTACGCGCTACCGAGATTACTGAACACAGCACTCCCAAAGGCATACTTCTAGGTGGGTGACATCATCCGCAAAGGCAAAGACGTCGGTAGCAAACTGCTGTGGTGTGCGGCATCTAAAAGCAAGACTGAGTCCCCAGGTGGATGGGAGCATGCATGCAAACACACACACACACACACACACACACACACACACACACACACACACACACACACACACACACACACACACACACACACACTTGGCAGGGCTGGGAGTTGAACATACACCTAACTACCCTAACACACTACAACATGACGCATTTACAGAACGTGCTACCAAGATTACTGAACACAGCACTCCCAGAGGCATACTTCTAGGTGGGTGACATCATCCACAAAGGCAAGGACGCTGATAGGGAATGTATAGAGAGTGAGCAGTCTGAAAGCTTATTACTGTCCCAAGGTAGACGTAGACAAACACACGGCAATGGTGTGATAGGGGCAACCAAATATCTATGGAGCACTACAACAACACTACATAGATATGGGACGTGCCACAGACAGTACACCCTTCAAGACAGCAACCAGTGTGTTCAATGTAGGCATCCATCGTGACATTGAAAATGGACACCTGTTGCCTGGATGACCACCATCGCTATACAGGATGTCAATGGCCATGGCCACACGCTTAGTATCACACGTCTGTTTGGAAAGTACTATGTGTCCATCTACACAGCAGCGTACTGGGCATGCTCACACACTTAGCAGTTGCAAAGGGCCATCTTGCATGCATGCACACGGATTCTAAACACAGAAGGGCGTAGTTTGGAATGTACTGTGTGTCCAACTACACAACGGCATGCTGGGCATGCTCACACAAGTAGCAGTTGCAAAGGGCCGTCTTGCATGCATGCACATGGATTCTAAACATGGAAGGGTGCAGTTTGGAATGTACTGTGTGTCCATCTACAAAACGGCATACTGGGCATGCTCACACACTTAGCAGTTGCAAAGGGCCGTCTTGCATGCATGCACAGGGATTCTATACATGGAAGGGTGCAGTTTGGAATGTACTGTGTGTCCATCTACACAATGGCGTACTGGGCATGTTCACACACTTAGTTGCAAAGGGCCGTCTTGCATGCACACGGATTCTAAACACGGAAGGGCACAGTATGGTATTACTGTCCCCACGTACATGAAGGCCACTCACATGTATTGACCAGTACACACTCAGGAGCTATCACAGATGTCTCAGGTGCATATCACAGAGGTACAAACCGAAATCTACAATGTAGCCCTCCGACATCACCATGTCATTGGACCAGCAATACACAGCCATACATTAACACAACACCGTGTGACTCATGACCAGTGCACTGTACATAGGTCTACAGCAACTGTGCAGACTACACATGTACCGACAGGGTTCCATCATGTGTTATGCATTGCAATGATACCACTGTACATAACCAGGTCAGCTCTACACATACCAAGGGCCCTGGGTCTTACACAGCTGTGACAGATGACTGTCGCTGTACACCAACGAACACACATGTTAGGCTATGCCATACATGTAATTGCAGTGGATATGTGCATGGACCACACACACAATACATATGTACATAGCATAGCTTTTGCTGTCCTCCTTGCAGACAAGTGGCTACAGCAATCATACGCACGCAAATGGAAGGTGGGTCAATGGCTGTTGAATGCTAACAGTACATGAGGCAGCAATGTTGACTGCGGACACATTCCCTCTGTACTGGTTACCCATGACACTCATCATATCATACAACAGTCCATGTGCTATGTATGTCAACACACATGTCCACCAATTGCAATGCATACAAACATGGCTACATGACAGGCATGTAGGAACAATACACATGTACAATCTGTAGTGTGCATGCAGCTACCATGCATGTGCAGTAGCTGATGTAAGTAACTAATCTGTGCCTAACTACAACATGCAGTTGCAATGCAGCCCCATCATTGACACCTGTATATGGTGACATACTGACAGTACAGTAGGATGTACAGCAGGTATGGATGGATGTGTGTACATAAAGTGGTGATCCACCTGTGTAGATGGATGTTTGCCGGGGATGGCTCACAGGTGTGTCACACGCCATCCTACCATTACATGTGCAAACAGTACGCTATGTTACCGTTACTTGATGGTGGAGACATAAAACCTACACAGTGGTCAGGTGTCACCGACAGTACGTCACTTGACACCTGTAAAGCTTACATCCTCCCGTGTGCATATAGCAGCACAATTGCCAAAGGTAGCGTTGGTACACATAATGCGGACAATACTGCTGCATGTCTGTCAGATGTATCATCATATAGCAGGTGTATCATTCACAGTGCTGCCATGTGTGTTTGCTTGTGTGACCATATAGGCCACATATGGTGGGGAATACATCCCAATTGTTACACACCCCTGTACACTGTTGTAGAGATCTGTTCATACTGCAGTGTGGAAAGCATGATGTAGGCAGGTGTGGTGTGTGTATCACACACATCAGCTATCCATATGTGTATGACATTTGTGGTCTCCACTGTGTGTGTGTGTGTGTGTGTGTGTGTGTGTGTGTGTGTGTGTGTGTGTGTGTATGTAGGTATGTATGGCTGTCTGGTGCATGGAGCGAGGGTGTATGCTACCATACAGAACACACAGGATCCCTAACCCCTCATGGTGATGCTGTCCACTACCCTGTTGATGCCATTGGTCTCAGCCACACTGGCTACCTGTACATGTTCTTTCTCTGTGTCGCATCGTGTGGGTTCACAGTACTGTGACGGTGATGACCACATAGGCAAGGGTCCTCACCTCAACACTATGGGGTGTGCGTTATAGTGTTGTTGACCCTGTGAGTGTGAACATGTTCCTGTAATTTGACAGGGTATTACTGCTACACAGTGAGGCCTCATGCTATCAAGTGGCCTCTAACATTATCATTGGCCAGACCGCTGTGTACAACCCCTGCACCATGTCAAC
Organism: Protopterus annectens; assembly: GCF_019279795.1. Taxonomy (NCBI): domain Eukaryota; kingdom Metazoa; phylum Chordata; order Ceratodontiformes; family Protopteridae; genus Protopterus; species Protopterus annectens. The sequence goes on along the minus strand of NC_056727.1, from coordinate 81,661,308 downwards.
ATACCTGTGATGTGACCTGGTATGGATGTCACATCTCTAGCCACTGTAGCCTATTAAACTGCCCACATGCTTCTGGATCAGTATATGTGTGGACATCTGTGTTATATTAGCTTTCCAACAGTCAGGCTGAGGCTACGTATAGCATGCTGATATTGCCATATGTGCCTGTGAGTACTCCACAGTTACACATGGGAGACTGCAAACAGTGCTACCTGTAGGCACATGCAAGTAGACCATAAGGAGGGAACCAGGGCATCATTAACAACATGCTGTTACTGTTGTTACTGAGACACATACTGTGAACATATAACAATGCATGCTAAACCTGTACTACATGGTATGTCTGGTGCGTGTCAACAGTACACAACTAATGTAATATACACGTCTCTCACTATTCACACACAACTAATGTAATATACATTTCTCTCACTATTCTTACACAACTAATGTAATATACACTTCTCACTATTCTGTTCACCCTGTGCATCAGACCATTTGAACATGTCCCTGCACCAATGGTGTGGATGGCAGGGATGTGGCACAGGCTTCATCATATGCACAGGGTGATAATGTTTTCCAGGGCCATAGGCTGCACCAATGGATGACATCTTGTGTGTGGGTAAGGGCCAGTGATATGATTGGACATGTCTGTTCAGTATGCATGTGGGTGTTGTGGTGCCCTACATATGTCTTTGCTGTGTGCGTGTATGTGTGCACACAGTTCTGCATTTTGTGAGGCCTACAATGGGTATTATTGACAGCTCCAGATTGTACAGACCAGGTTGTACAGCTCACTGTGTCTGGCCACGGGCACGTGACCTGTGCCTACCAGGGGTTGCACGGGCACTACCAGGTGGAGGTACAGCTTGGCAACTGTCCGACGACATATGTCCACTGGAACCGTGTCCCCGCTGGGAACGTCCAGGGCCACGTCCAGGTGGCCTGCTGTGTCCTGGTGTGTACAGCACAGCACCAGCTGCACTGCTACTGCTACCAGCACTATGGGAGCGGGCATGTGAGGTGGCACGCTCACGTTGACCTACACTAAGTGGTGTAGCTGGGCTAAGTCCACGTGGCCTACACCTCACTCCTACCAGATGTTCCAGCACAGACAGCTCACGCTCATGGATTGCCATGCCACAGTCAAGGATTCCGACCATGTCACCCAATCGCCTGTCCAGAACATCATCAATCTGCTGTTGAGCATTTGCCAATGCCTGGATGTTGTCATTTAGGGTACGGATAGCAGCCCTCTGCAGCCTCTGCCCTTCTCTGTTCTGCCGTTCAGCACGTGACTGTGCCACCATTACAGTCTGGAACATGCATCTCGTGAAACCAGCTGCTGTGATCTGTCCTGCAGGTGCATGTCTGCCAGAGGTCCTCCTAAGAGCAGCACCTGCCACATGCCTGTGTGGCACATCTGCAGTCATTACACTGACACCATGATGTGTAGACACACCTTCTGTAGCCACCACACGTTCCTGTTCCACGATAACAGATGCTGACTGTCCTTCCTCTATGGCCACTGGTGATGTGGTATGTGTTGGCAGCAGAACTGTGTGTGGGGAAGAGGGGGACATAGCTGGGATGGCAACCATTGGCACAGATTCAGCCCCTGACAACCCTGCCTGTACCTCATGCATATGTTCATCACTGCTAGTATCTGTGGGGACATTAACATCAGGTGGACAGCAGGAGGGTAACGTACCTACATCACCTGTGAATGCAAAGAAAGACTCCAAATTACAATAGACACACAGACACACACACACACGCACACACACACACACACACACACACACACACACACACACACACACACACACACACACACACACACACAGACACACCATGCATGTGATTTGACAGATGGCATGCAGCATGCCTGTGATACAGCAGAGGGCATGCAGCTCAGACATTAATAGTGTTAGTAAGCATACCTCCCTGGGGTGCACACTACAGCAAGCAGGTGTCATATCAGTAGCCATGCAGTTCACACAATCATGGTAGTATGCATGCATCCCCATGATACACCATGTGGACCAGAACAGGATAACAGTACACATGGCTGACATGACCTTGACATGTAATCTGATGATGTGTGCATTAACATGCATACATGTCTGACACAATGGTGTCCTGACACATGTACAGCATTGTAATGGGCATCACATTGCGGTGTTGTCTGTATGCCCTACAGATAGAATCATGTTTAGCAAATGTGCATGAGCATGGAAGGGTAGTGTGAGCCATCTACATTGCTATACAGTGTGAAGTACAGACACTGTGCCATTCATTGCATGGCATCATGAGGCATCTATATTGCTGTACAATGAATAATATGTACACATTGCATAGCCATAACTGCATGCATACCCTTGACATAACTGTGGATTGTGACCCACGATGCTGAGGTGTATACACACCAAACCATGCTGTGTCAAGTGACAGGTCAGTGGAGGACCTACAGATGACACCCATGCACAACAACTACAGGGTCTTAGCTGCCTGGCAACCATGTCCACACATAGTGGACATGTCAATTCACCATTTCCCACATGATATTGATGTACCACACACACGAGGTGCACAGCTAACGGTGATGTCCTACAGCAGCAAGGGAGATGTACAGTATCTGTGGCCTGATGTGGTGTCAATGTCTGTGGAAGCTGTACAGGTGACTACTGTCATGCTATGACACAGTTGTGATGTTTAACAGATCTTATATGGTAGACGTCAGTGACACCTCCACTAGCTGTACACAGGCTTTTAGGATGTCCAGTGTACCACATCAACTGTATAATCAGCCAACTAAGGCTATAATTGGACCATGTGTGGACAATGTGCAACAGGGTGTGTACACATCACATCTACTGTGTGGCTACATGTCTCTGGCCATCCCACATGGCCATGTGTGCACATGTGTTGACCAAATGTGTGTGATGGCCATCTCACATGTCTGTGTTGTCCCATATGACATACACCCATAGATGTCAGATATGTCACCATCCACAGGGCTATGCAGACAACGGGTTATATGTTTGGTATGTGGGGTATGGGTCATGGGATAGTGTGACAATATTGCAGCCAGAACACTACGTGTCTGGGACATGTCAGATGGCACATCACAATGTGTGCACCCAATGCAGGGGCATATAACATAATGGTGACACCTGTGGGCTGCTCATATCACAGCTCACTGTGTGGTACTGTTTGAGTACCACACATGTTGTTCCACTGCATACTACATATGCCTCCATTGTAGAACACCTCCACTGTTGTATGCACAGCTGACCACACATGTAGCAATGACAACTACTGTGGTTTCAAGTCAGTGTATCATTTAATTTGTATATATTGCACATGGGTGGCCTGTGTGAATGATGGGTGATGCGACCTGTATATTGTGACTGGAACAAACATCAAGTGTGCAACTGTTAACTGGCCACATGGCAAATAGATCTATGCTTTAACATGCCTGATACTGATGACAGTCTCACCTGCAACGGACTCATGTCTGTGCGGCACGCCAGAGGTACCTGTATAGGGGTGACACAACAGTATGAACATTATCCCTGACTGTCTGTCAGCCACAGGGTGCACTGTGCATGTTAACACATTTGCCTGTATAATAGCATATAGTATGCACATGTGTGTATACACAGGGTAGCATACTGTAGTATGCAGCATGTGTGTTCCCATACCTTGCATATGTTGCTACTTTACATAATGTACAGTGACACATGCAACTAAATGGGATATAATAGCCATATGTGCAGTACTGACTTACCAGGCAACTCCAGGCTCATTGGTTGGAAGACACCCACCTCCACAATGGCAGCTAGTGTGTGTGGATGCTGTTCTGTGGGTGTCCCCAGACTGGCCAGTAGCTCCTCGGTGTGTGTGAGTGGGGTCTGGGTTGGTGGCCCACCATCTGTTCCACCTTGTTCCCTGGCGATTGCAGTGGCACGCTGTTTTGCATGTCGTATCAAGTCCATGCAGTGTCTGCGCACCTGCTGGTAGGTGCGGTTATGGCCACCCACATCGTTCACCCTCCTGCGTAGATCCTGCCACAGGTCATCCCGCTGCTGGGCATGCTGTGGCACATGGCTGAACAACACCTCGTAGTTCTCATGGAGGTACGGGATGAGGACATCATCCTCCTGGTGGCTGTACACTGGAAGGTGTGTACGAGGCATTATCTGTAAGGCATAATGATGGTGACAGGTTACAGTTTCAGAGATGTACAGAGATACTGCTGCACATACATTTCTATGACATCTAGTACATCTGCACAGTAATCTTTGCAAATCATCATGACACTGACATGACTGACGTGTTTGTGTCACACACATGTAACACCCATTATGCATTGGATATCATCACCATATATGTGTGTCACCTCATTACAGTGTTCATACTCCATGTGAATGCTGTCTTGATGTGGGCATGTCTATTTGCCTGCACTGGTGTTCTTACCTATCTGCACATGCCTGGATGTGTCCACAGTACTGCTGTTGACCTTGATGCTGTGTATATGTCACATATCAACACAGACACAGCCTTAACGGACTTGAGCAGTGACAATGCACACATACGCATGGACACCTGTACATGTATGTGTTTTGCCATATACATCTACACAGCACTGTACAGCTGTTCAACATCCTGCCACGGCTCACCTGTGTTGCACATGTGATAGACATGGGACAATGGCTAGTCATACGTCATTCGCAGGGATGGTTATCAACCATAGCATGTACGGGCAAGGTTTCCCAGCTGTAACAGACAGCCAGTATGCCACCGTGAGGTGCATCAGTGCCGCATTACTGATCCGGACAGTTGATACTACATCTACCATGCGGCCATCACACCATGTATGACTGGGATGACATGTGCAGCTTTGATGGACATGGTTGCATGGTTTGGCAGGAGTATGTCACATGTATGGCACAGGGATCTGTCCAGCATGTGTCGATCCTAGTATTAGGACGGTGGCTGTCCATGACGTATGTCTTACAGATCAGGATATGGACATGTAGCATGTCCATCATCATGGTGTAGCAAATATCTTTATGCAAGGTAGACAGCATGCTGTGTAGTGGAGGTGAGGATTGTGAAGGCTGGTATCGCCCATCCACGCATGGCCATTACCCCTTAAAGGTGATATTTGATCCAATATTTGTCACCTCAGTGCTGTATATGCCTATCCAATGATCTCCATGCTCATGGATGGCACCCTGTCATGACATGGGTACCTTATATGACTACCCAAGGGGCCTGGAGACGTCACCAAGGCAGGGAGGTGTACTGCACAGCACCATCCCTTACACAGTGTCCATAATGTTGACCAGAGCCTAGGTGGTAGTTAATGGGTACAGGGATGTTCACCTAGCGGTGACAATGCTGATATCATCCATTAGAATGTGCACATATGTCATACACCTCACCAACACAGCCCAGTCTGTATGTTGTTCACAACACTGACACAGCTATTCCTCATAGGTCATGGCCATTCACATCCTTACATTCACAGATGCCTAACATTTGTCTATGTGGTATGGGCTACAATGAGGGTGGAGTACAACACATTAACCCTGTTCTACTGTAGCTGGCACTGGTGTGATATGCACATGTCACTCTGGCACCTTTTGTAGTTGTGAGTCTGTCAACAGGCACTGGTAGAACAATCCTGTGACATACAAAGGTATTTGTAATCAAACATCCATACTGTCTTGTACATCTGTACTGCTAACATCTACAGTGATAATGGTTCATGGACATGCACACCATACTCAGCAGGTGCCACCCATTATGACTGTCATCACCACTTGTGCGTTGATATTATCCAACACCCTATCTGTATTGTATGGTCATGCTAGGCACTTATTCAGAACTTGTGAGCATGTCATGAGCTACTGATTAATATAGCACCCATTCCACACCATTTCCCACAGGTACACTGGCTGTCCTAAAATTTCCAGCTTGCTTATGGTACAACAGCTGTTGTACACATGTAACGCACATATCCTGTGAGACATGGTTGTATATACAGGCATGTCCAACTGTCACATACCAGTGCTATTTCCTGTCTATATGATGGATATGTCGTACATGTGGCAATAGAGCAATTGTCTCATGTACACATTCAATGCTCACCTCCCAACATACGTCACTACAGCCTGTGGGGGATGCACTTATGCAGCCCTGCTGGGGGTAATGCTGTCATCAACCCTGGCTGAACCTGACAGTCATGTGGGGATGTGTAACATTCGCAACACACCCCACTGATCACATAGTCTCACATGATCTCCACCACAGGCCACACATACGAGGACAACTTGTGCAGTTCCTCTCCATACTCTGTGTAGGCACCAGAGGCAGCCTCCATCACGGAACACAACATCACCAACTTATAGCCCACAGACACATGTGTGCCCATCACATACAGCCAATAGGGTGTTATAACATACACAACACACCAGTCATATGTGAGTCTGTAGGCGGTCACACTGCAGCTCCACAAAGCAGGCTACACAAGGCGATAGTCGCTTACATCTTGCTGTCGGGTAACTGGCTCTGCAACATAACCTATGCACCCATGCCACACCTCACCAGGTATGATGTGACTGTCATTCTCCATGTTAGTGTGACTGCCCTAAGATGCCACTTCACAGACTACGTGTGCAGGGACATGCAATAGCTCACCAGTGTTGTAGCCCTGAAGGTGTGTGACTAGCCTTGGGGAGCATTATGCATTCATCCGGAACCGATACCACTGTACAAGACTGACTGTGTCACTTCAACAGTTGCCTATGCTTCTGCTGTCATTCCTCAGGCATCTGGTATCTGTCCATTTTGACTGACCTGGTCAAACACAATGCTTTGCCACAGATGACCTGCACCTGTGAGCCCTGGGAGTACAGATCACATGTAAGGCTCTTGCTGCTTCTATACTGCCTGTCTTGCACAGTTTCCAATAACAGTCACCGGCAGAACAGGAACTGGCAAGCAGGACATGGGGTCATGTGACACATTGCTTGCATCTTCCTCTGTGACACACGCAGGCAAGGCACACCTTATAATGCACCACTCCAATATCTCTGCAGTGACTGAGACCTGCCTCTAGGCTCTGCAGAGCACACCTGCAATGACAGGTTATAGACAGACCATACCTTTCAGGCACATACCTGGACCGGCACACCCACAGCTGGGTGTTCCCATATCCCACTATGTTGTACACACATCCTGGCAAGTTATTTAGCACAATGCATCACAGGTACTCCATGTGCAACTAACTGTGTCCGGAACCGCTATACACATTGTAACAAGCTACAGATTCAACAACATACCCCACGGTTACTAGACCTCATTTGTTGGTGTACTGGACAGTAGGGGTCAGACAGCTACTACTGATGTGTGACTGACACTACCACACACTTAACTGGGCTAGCCACTCATGTACCGACACATCCATGAGTCATAACCTCCACTCAGCTGGATCAACCCATACACACCACCTCCAAGACCAACATTAACCTTGACATGAACACTACCAACATGTGACTGGTGTTCCACACCTGGGGTTATCCCCTCATTGGTGGATTCCAAACATATGCTAATCAACCTTGTTAGCCACATCCCGGCACCACACCCTTCACGGCATACACAGTTCATGAGTACTACAACACCTACTACAGACGTCTTATGACAGCGGTTGTTAACGTCATGATACCTGTGCAGATGGACAATGCACTTACAAATGCTGAAACATACCCCAGTGCACTTCATTAGCATGTACACAACTGCATGGATCATGCTATTCCACACAGAGCCATGATGGTACACACCAGATAACAGACGCCACTCTGGTGGTCAAGTTCCATGGACATAATGTACAACAACAGGTGGAGGCTGTTGCACACTGGTGTACAATCCCATGGGTGGGGTACCTCACTGCTCAGCCTCGGTAGGGCCACGGGATCCCTTATCACATACTCCAAGACTAGCTACATAAACATTACTGCAACACTTTCCGGGGTGTACCACAAGGCATTATGGTGGTATGTCAGTAGTCGTTGGCAACACCCAAATCTGGTCTCACATACAACAGTCACTCAGGAACATTACAGACCCAGATAATGTTGGCAACATGCTAGCGGATGGATTCAATGCTAACATTACACCCTCTCACTCACTACAGGGCCACAATCCATGCAGGAACATTGCAGTGTCCCTGCGGTCACACCTACACAGTACTAACCTGCACTCTATATGTCCTGGGACACTGGCCCCATGTCACCTTCCAAAGTTCCAGGCTGTGATGTCCACAAACCTCTGAATGACATGTCTCCCCACTAGGCCACCATATTCAGTAATAGCCTTGTATCAGACATTGTGGACCCTGAATGGCACACAGCAACATTTATCACACTCCACACAGGTGGCACCACAATGCACGAGTGGGACTATAGTCCTACACACCTGACTGGACTGTTCTGCACGTCTATGGGGCACATCATCAAGGACGTCATTCACAGAGACATTGTTGGGCTCCAGTCCTTTAATACCACCCGGGTTGGACTTGTTAGGGCCAGAGCATGGCCCCTACACCTGGTGGACTCCTTTCATACAGTTAATAGGGTAGTTGATGATGGTACGGGAGTCCACACATCCTACATTGTCCTCTCATTGCCTTTCAGCATCGTTCTCCATTCTGGTATTGACAACATACACATCCACCTGCACATCGTACCCTATGTCTCAGGATATTATGCAACATGGCTCATGGACAGGACACGCACAATGAGGGTAGCATACCATAGTACCTACTGCATTTCAGTTACATTTGCCATACCACAGTCCTCAGTCATTGGGCCCCTCATGTTCAGTATATGCTTCCCTGAGGTACAGGCTAGCACAGAGGGACTTTCCCTGCTTAGCTTTACAAACCCCTGCATACAAAGCGCCATGATTGATCCATCAGCTGATACTGACTCCATCCATATGGGTCACTGTGACAGATACCTGATATGAATATCATGGCCTCAAGCTGCATGACACAAGGTGCATGAACATCACCTTTGCATTACACCATTCACCCACTGACTATCACATAGGTGGTAGTCCCCTACATACATGTCACATTTTACATGTTTGTAGTACACACGTATGTCGCACTCACTCCTGTGGTTACCGTATTGCCACTGTGGCGTGGATATCCTTCTACGTGGCCACACTTATCTGTACTGGGTGTGTAGCTGGTACATAGGCACCCATTGTACCTCTGAACTCAAGACGTCTACACACATTCAAGGGTACACCACCCCATTTAGGGTGTACCTTACACAACAGCTACAGCTTTACATACCACATCATTAACACGCCATGACGTTTGTTGAGCTCCGACAGTTAAAGTATGCGGCTGAACTACGGACACCACGTCTGTACACATTTGCATACTACATACTCAGGGGTGACCTCTGCTGAACAGACAGGGCCCATGTCCACAACAATATTAATGGATATACTCCACATACACGACATAAGCAAAAGCCACTGTGAGCAACATGCTCATGGATATGTGCACACACGCAACAATGAGTGGGATGTGCTTGAGGGTTACATTCCCAAACCGGTCACTCACCTTGCTTTGGAACATGAGTCCTATGTACATCACGCAGGGACACTCAGTAGCACTGTTCATGTGATACCTCCCTTGGTGGTTGGGAGACACATGTACGCCAGGGATCACTGAAGTGGCTGTACTGTGCAGAGGTGCAGGTAACACATGGCTCTGCTGTTCACAGGACACTACCCTAGAGAGATGCCACTGGTGTGAACACTGTAGTTGTGTTTACACATAGACTTGCCAGACTGCAAAGTACCCCACTATGAACCTGTGAAGCTATTGCATGTCCTGTGTGCATGGTTACTTGGTAGCCCTTCCATTTAGATTAGCTATTATGCTATTGCAATGTCCCATACCTACAAGCCATATGTATTTGGTTATTGTACATGCCAATAGACGATAACTTTGGTATGCATGATATGCCTGTCATGTTGTGTAGAATATCTGACATATCTACCTACAATACTATACATTACACATATTTCACATAGTATCCCATAATGCAAAGCATACTTGCACAGCAGGACCACCTTAGACATGTCATTGTCGTTATATGCCCATACACATCCCTGCTGTGACAGTATATCAACATATACTATCCCCTGCTATGGCACGTACTTGTTGGACATACCCTACCACTGACAGCGGGTTGTATGGAAATGTTCTGTTTAAAGCCCACATGTAGCATCCCTTGTGGTGTATGTGATGTGTACCTTGTGGCCCACTGCTGGATGCACAGTTTCTACATGCGTTAGTATGCTCAGCAAGACATCACTACATAAATACCTTTTCCCACTTTATGCATTGCGGACACTTTTAATTAATGCAAACCAGGCTATACATACAGTAAATAATTAATAAAAAACATGCTATACATAAACATACATACTGAGTGTTCTACATACCTTGTTATCGTTATAGACTTTCGTCTCTATCTCTCTCATACTGCTTAAACAGGTAGTTTGTATGAGCATACAGTTTTAATGTCTAGCAAGTCATCCTTATATACGTCGATACCTGTAACATGTGGTTTCCTCCCGCCAATTGATGTTCCTGAGTGACTAATTACTTGCATTTCAGCTGTGCAGCTACTCCATTCACCAATTACGCACCAACAGTGGGGTATAATTTAATTCTCCACTTGGGCGTTGCCCATTTGCCCTACCTTTGGGGAGATGGCCTGTATTGTGTTTTGTTATGCGTAATTGCAACTGCTATGCATAGAGCCAATTATACTTTGGATTCATGTCCCCAGATTGTGTGTGACAGCTGAGTATGTGGTTCAACATGTGGGTGTTCCTGTCATCCCAACTTCTGATAATGGACTATTGCAAACAAAACCTGTAACATCGCCATTTGTTCCATTATATAACGGCTGTAATTTTGCATAGCGCTTTAATGGTATCTCTCACAAGGTATGTTGACGGTTCTGCAGATGTAATTGACTAACTGGATGTTTGTGCTGTTATTGCAGTCTGTATCGCTATAGTTTCTAGTGTGGGAAATGTCGGTGGGTGTATGTAGCATATACAGGTTTGTGGGGCTTGCATTTCTACATATTCCATATATATGTGTGTGGGCTCCATCCCTAATTAAAGAGCTATCAGTTAGTAGACTTATGTTACGGGATTGTACATTGGGCCATTATTAATTGGTTTCTATATAGTATGCAGGTGAGGTTGATACTTCCATACCTCCGGAATTGCAATGATATGTAAAGGGTTATGTCTAACTTACAGCTATCCCGTGTATTTCTGTCCCAGATATTTGCAGTCATTGCGGTTGTGTTGGTAACAGAAACTCTTTGCCATGGGTTGCCACCTTTTCATATGGTCATTGTTGTACACTTTGTGGGACACACAGAGGTGTTTACAGGCCAACACATAGCCACGGTCAGTACACAAGTTAGCACATACTTTTATCCTCAATACATACCTATTGTGGGACTTTAGCTACTTATGATATTGCATGTAATATTTACGTTTCTTACATACAGGCATAACTATTTAATGCAACTATTACATTATATATGGGACATATTAATGTCCTACAATCCTGAACATTTGCCCTTTGTAATGTTTTATGTCAGGACACACCTGCCCAGGGAGGGGATTTCCCTCCTAATGTGAGACAGGTGGTAACCGTATGCCTACGGCTAGCTATACCCACACCTACCATAATGATCTACCTCTGAGTTGGCACTAACAGACACATGATGCGGACACACACACACATTACAGTTACACAGAGAAGCACACGGCACCCTCAACACACACATACAAAGACTACGGCGCTCACAAACACAGTTGAACACAGTACCTACATGGACCACAACACCGGTAGCAGTAACTAAATGTCCCTTCATATTATTATACTATTACTCGTGGTTGTACTGTTCAGGTACTGTGTTCTTTCGGTCTTTCAGCCTCGTGGTTACGCATGTCGGTATGTTACACATTCCATAGTTGGCGGTATCCTATTTATTTGTACCTCTGAGGTGTTATGAATGTCATTGACCTATCTATATATATTTGCAGATATCGCTGACTCCATATATATCAACATATATCACTCTATCGCCCTTTCTATCTGTATTATATATATGTATATATGTGTACATATATATATATATATATATATATATATATATATATATATATATATATATATATATATATATATATATATATATGATGGGGAAAGTGACAGGCAAGCTACACCTTTCATTGTGTACTTGTTGGTGTATACTGTTTCTTTGTGTCTGTACCTGTCACATTACACACCTGCCATAGGTTAGTGTTACCAGCTGTCCCACTCTGCGAGGCACAATCCCTCTTTGGGCAGTTGTGTCCTGCAAAATGTTTGTGAACATGGCAAATGTCCTGGGATTTTAGAACATACTTATTTCCTATAGTTTATGTAATAGTTGCATAAAACAGTTATTCTGTATCTGAACCACCTATATGTTCTAGAAACAGAATACATAAGAAAACATTACAAGAATGAGCTTTTATCTAGGCAAAACAGTGAAGTTCTGCATTTTGTAGTGGCCGGGTGTATGTGTCGGCCTGCAGACATCTGACATATGTCCCACATTGTTATCATTTGAAGAGGTGGCAACCCTACCATAGGAACATCTTGCATAGCAATAGTGTTAGGTGATTCTATATATGATTGCGTGTTCTACACCTGGCAGTGGTTGTTTTACCCTACAGAGCAGGCGCTATTAGTACAGGGGTGAATAATGCTGGTTTCACCTGTTCTGGACATCATTGACCGTGATCTGCGCGATATTCGGTGTAGCTTATCCCTGTTTCACGCATATCCATATAGTCATATTTAAACATCGCTTACCAGCAGTGGGCAATGCATATTCCCGGTAACATGTGCTAAACATGATCTGCTGACCTGCATCCAACATGCATTACTCGTGCCTTCGGGATTACGTTACATCCCTTGCAGGACGTGGGACCGGGAACATGCACGACGGTCACTGCATTTAACATATGGCCATCTGGGATTTGTACACGTGTTATGTTATTTTGTACGTGGAGTATACTACGGCTGTTACTCCATACTGCACTCACATGGGTAACTCAGTTAGTTTACATATTGATGAGTCCAGTTAATGGTATGTCCATGTGATGTTTACTGGATGTGCTCTGGCATTGGGTATGTATATCTCAGTGAGCCACACACGATACTGTGCTACACCTTCAAATGACCATGGGTGGAGCATGCTGGGGTGACAAATACCTGTCATGGGTACACCACATGCCTTGACACAACATCCATGATTATATTATGTGCAGCCCCTCATTAACGCAGCAGGGACTGCTTACACACATGTGATCCCACGATTGCCTCTGCTCCTCTATGCGACAGTTGGTTACTCGATGTTGTTGTGACAGCGGACACTGTTTGCCCCATTTGGTGTATGGCCTCTGACAGTCGGCCGTGAACCTATCGTTGTACCTGGGAACCTATACACACAGCACCACCATATGGTTATAGGCGCATGTACTGTTCAGGTGTTGAGATTCCTTGTTCCTATAGCTGTTGTGTGTACAATGTTCGAGGGGTGCCTATGTGGGATTCACACAGTGGGCCACCTATACATTACAATTTACAGGTGGTCGTGCTTGTGTGCCTTCCATTTTACTGTGTGTGCAGGTGGAGAGGTGTGTCAGTCCGTAGGGGCCTACACTGTCAGAGTATGTGCTATACGTTCCCTCTTTGCCAAGGTGTAGGCATATTGGGCACGCCTCCATCTGCCTACTGGGGCTGGCACAGTGTGTTCATGGTCTGAATCCCTCTGTGTCTGTGATGGCCTTGGCAATTGCAGTGGGCTATGAGGGCCTTCACAATTTTGTCCCTGCTGCAGCTGTTTCCGCATGATCATATTATGTAACATGGCACATACTATGACAATGTGGGCACATGTGCCTGGAAAGTACTACAAGGCTCCAACAGATGTGTCCAAGCACTGGAACTGTGATTTCAGCATCCCAAACACATGCTCTATGATGATTCTGGTTTGTGCGTGTGCCTCATTATGGCGTTCTTGCATGGGTGTGTGTGCATTTCTGATGGGAGTCATCATCCACGGCTCCAGTGCATAGCCAGCATCCCCCACAAGGTGGCCATGTGGGATGTCCCCCCTGACAAATACCTGATACAGCTGTGAGGCATGCCAGATATGGGAGTCATGGTAGCTTCCAGGGCTGCCAGCACACACATTCATGATAATGCCCTGTGCTTTGCACACGACCTGGCAGTTGATGGAGTGGAATCCCTTGCGGTTTATGTAGCACCTACCATGCTCACCAGGTGGTGACTTGATTTGTATGTGCATGCAGTCTATTGCACCCATTACCTCCGGGTAGTGTGCCACATGGTGGAAGTGACGCATATTGCTGGCCAACTCCTCCTGAGTTCGGGGGAAGTATATATGCTCATTGGCATGTGGTAACATGGCATCCAGGAACTGGTGTAGTACCCTGGATGCTGATGCCTGTGAGATCCCCATTATATCTCCAGTTGGCCTTTGAAAGGTACCTGTGGCTAGTATTCTCATGCTTACACATACCTTCGTGTCCACTGGGATGGGTTCCCCTCTGTTATTTCTGGTTCTCAGGCGTGACCAGCACAGCTCCACTATTTGCTGTAAGATGTCCCTGTCCACCCTGTAATGCTCTACTATCTCCAGATCATGTAGCCCCTGGTAGGTTACCCTTGGTCTGAACACTCTTCTCCTCCTCCGGGGTCTGCGGTGGTTGTCGGCATCATCCTCCACAACACCATCAGTCTCTAACACATGCTGATGAATCACAGCTATGGCAGCTCCCAACATGTACATTTTAAAAGTTCCCCATGTGTTTACACCTATGGTGCAGTGTTTGGGAATTCCCAGGTGTGTGTATGGTGCTTTCACACCTTCTACTATTGTGCTGTGAACACCGATGATGTCATAGGGTGTGTATGTATGATCGTAGCTACAGGGTATCTTATGTGTTTTACTACCAGAACTACTATTGTGGTGCCTTTTGTGTTGAATTACATTTGGCTGCTGTGGATTACCTCTTGACCTTCCCTTTACATTTCTGCATGTTCCACCTACCATTTTCTGGCATGCATCCAGCAGCCTGCTTTCATTTATACTTTCCTAGACCTGGCGTAGCTTGCGTAATGTGTGCTATTGCCGGTCTACTGTCGGTTTGCTTTGCTCTGCTATGACAGATCTCCTATCTTTGCAATCCAATGCCTCCCCTCCTTTCTTTGCATTCCGATGCCTCCCCTATCCTGTTTTGCAGGTTTCTGCGAGCAGACTTGACAGCTGCCGTCAATTGGCCACCGTGAGTTGATTGGTGTTGATTGCTCATTAGTACGCCAATTACCCTACTTTGGCATTGCCTTCTTTTCTTCCCCTGACCTTCCTGTTTGTGCTATTGTTCGCGCCGCGTGCATCTGCTTACTGGGTTTCGGGCACATTTTCATCCCCATACACATGCGCTTTTGGGCACCATGTGTGCTCTCAACTAAACAATTCTATACCTTCCTCCCCACCCCTGTCCTGCTGCTTTGCTTAGCAACGGCCAGGCCAGTTTGCATTGCTCCAATGTGTTTGCTGCTATGGTGGCACACCCCTCTGCTGATGTCATGTATCTCCTCTGAGCCACTCCTTGGTATTATAGCGCTGCACTGTATGGTTCAACCTTCATCCGGCGGGACATTTGTGATTCAGTATTATCTGCCGCATTTGCATGGCATTGACTACTAATTCATAATTACCGTGCCGAACACTGTCGCAGGCCCTTAGCAACCCTCGCACCTTGGTTGTGGTGTTCCATGCCTACCATTGTGTATTATGGTGTAAACCTGATTTGTATTACATTGCGATTTTATGACATTTTTATATATTTTCTTTATGTTCCAGTTTGCACACATATGCCCTGCGGTTCTACTGTGCGTTACTGTGGACATGACATTAAATGCTGTTTTTTAGGGGTTGTGCATCTTTTCTTATGCCATTGGCTGTGTATTTAGCCATTGACATATGTTAACTTTGTAATACATGAGTCTGGTCCACTTCCAAAGCTCCGATGTTCTGTTTGGGAAAATGTAAACGTGTTTTTTGGTTTACATTTCCGTGGGTTTACGCTACACCTGCACCACTTCTAAAATCACTATCTGCCTTCATTTGCATGGTGCGACACTGTGCATGGGGTGCTTAGCATACCTATGCCGAGGGCTGCGCAGTTCTGGCATACCCCGGTAGTGCACGTGGTAATGGATCGTACCTGAATCGCTCAAAGGCCATATTTGGTGTTATTCTGCCTACGCTACACCTGCGCCTGGCGAAAGCTTCATGAATCCTGGGGAACGTTATTCTTTATTTTCCCTATCCATTTTCTGATGTAATTACAGAACATCTAATGATTGCTTTCAGTCTGTAAGATGTTACTGGGTTTATAGCTGGAGCTGGAAAAAATTAACAAGGAGAACATTTTATATTTAGTTAGACTTGCTTTTACGAGTAGGGTCATTTTTGGAAGTTACATATTCCTTTTTCTCTTGTATAACTTATTAATCCTAAATATATTTTTTAATTTACCAATATGTCTGTACCTTACTGGAATGCATTGAACAAAGTAAGTATGAATAAGTATTAATAATATCACAGACCTCACTGATGGTTTCTTGAGCAGACTTATCCTCATTGAAGCTACATCCAGGAAAGCTTAATAAATTACCCTTTTCCTTTTCAGCAGAGCTCTGTGACCTTATCTTTACATTGCCTTTATGATATTTGAATTTCTTACAGCATTAATTCAGATGCTTTTTATTATATTTCAAGACTCTTTGATTAATGTTAAAACTGGAATGCACATTTTTCAGTCATTCAAGTTACGTATGAGAATCAAAAAGGGCACCCCCTCTCCCATTTCATATGTGCGTTTGACATATAGCATTTAGTTGAAAATATCTTCTGATTTATAAGGAATGTCTAAAAATCTATTTATTTCACTTATTCACTCTATGTTGATCAGGTTAGTTCCATTAGGCTAGCGTCCTCTTTTCAAGGAAGACTAAAGGTGAAATTCATACTGATAATGCAACATTTGTACATCCACTGGAGGAATTCCTTACTTTTGTTATGTTTTTGTGGGAAGATGGATGAAGAAGATACAGAAATGCAGAAGAACATAGAAATTGTTATTTCAAATGAGCAAGTGGAACTGCATTCAGCAGTTGCTATGGTTGATATGCCAGCAAGAGGTGTTACTGTTTTGTCAGTGGGTGTCTTGGAGAATGTTACAAATATTATTTCTGCAAAAGAGTTGTACAACACAGTAGCAGTTTCCTGGTCACAGATGATGGATTGTTTCCATCATCACGAGGATGTGACAGAGGGAATCACTGATGCTTTGTTGCCAGATAGAAGAAAGGGGCATATTTCACTAGTGGGCTTATGTTAAAAGTTGTATGCTTAGCTAATTCCAGCAATAAAAGGAGACTGATTCATGAGTACAAAAGAAAATGGAAAAGAGACAGCATCCTGTTGTGTGCATTCCTTCTAAAGGTCAACAAGAGTTGGACAGGTACTTTTGTTTGGACAGTGTTAGTTTTCCATTGGACTTCTGTCATCCAATCAATAACTCATTTGGGTAAGGAGAAACTTTGTTTTGTGACTTTTGAGACTGTACAATTATTACTAGATAATAAGCACTTAGTAGAACAGAAAGAAACCCTGTACTGTGACATGCACTGAGTTTTTGAAAGATATAACAAATGTTGAAAAATGGTTAGTTGTGCAATTTTCTGATGATAGCTTGAAGGAAAGAGACATTTGTGATAATTTTTCCGTGTGTAAAGAAGTCTTTTCAGTTAAAAAAAAATATTTTGAAGCAGACAGATGTGGACTGAGCTTGGGAATTGTTGTCTGGAATGTAATCCATGATAAAATTAAACATTTGCCAGGCAATATTTTGGTAATAATATACTCGCTTCATTGCAGCATCCAGAGCAACCAAAGCCCATTTGATTAATACTTGCCCAAAAAAGAAACATAATATTTGAGAAGAAATGAGTCATTTACCAAAAGAGAGTGTATATCATTGACCAAACTGTAAAAATAATTAAGTAAATACAAATTAAAATTAAAAAAGGCCATTAAGGATTTTCTTGCAAAGTGGTAGAAAACAATGATGTGGATTTAAGTGAAGATTCTGAGAATGTCCCAAAATAAAAAGTCAAAGTTAGATTAGAAGTTGCAGAAAAATAGATGGATTCAAACTTTGAAAATGATGCTTATGTTAACGCGTTGTATGTTAAACCAGCAGATAAAAATATTGATTCTCTTCTAAGAAATGAAGGAGGGGTCAAGGAAATAAGTTTATAGGAGTACGAATTAAATGCAGGAAAAGAAATACAATTATTGTAAGAAGTACTGGGACAAAAAAGGAAAACTTTAGTGTGTTGTCCTTTAATGTGAACAAAATTTAAAACAAAGATGGATATTTAACTATAATAAACTGGTGCAAGAGTTTGTAGAAATGTATTTTTTTTTGTTAGATATAAGATTTATAGCTAACAAGAAGAAAAAATGAAAAGTGGTCAGATATATGTGCTTTAAGGAATGTTACTGATGGAAAAAATTTTGATGTAACTATAATTCACCCTGGTAGAACATTTCTTATAGATTGTACAGTATATGACAACTATTTATGACAAATACCTGTTAATGTATACATTTCAAGTTAATTAAGGGAAAGTTTGTTTTAAAAAGTACATTTTTTTATTCATGTGGATATTATCATATTAGGTGATTTTAATTATAATTAACAAAGGCCTAAAGGGAAAGAAGGGACAGATGCTAAACTATGTAAGGAGCTATATAAAAATGTTTTTGTCAATAATAAGTAAAGCAATTTAATTTATACAATGGATCAGTAAAGACAACAATTTATTATATTATGTGTTCAAATAATTTGAAAGTTATTCAGTTAGAGTTATAAAGTGTGTTTTTCCAATCATGTGGAATATAGAGAGAGGGTAAAGGTGTTAAAAGATTAACTGGAATGTGTCAAATAGAGATTTCCCTAAAGAATGAAAAGCTATATGTTTTGGGATCATTTAATGATGAGAGAAATTTAAGGGGACTGGTAATCATAGAGGAGGTATATAAAGAAAATTTTAGGAATACATATTTAGTGGTAGAAAGTATTGACATATAGAAAGAAAACAGTTTTATTGAAAAAAACATGTAAAATTAGAGTAAAGACTGTCATAAAAAAGAAGCTGAGGATACTAAATAAATTAAACATGAGAGATGCATGTATAGGAAAGAAACACTTAAAGAAAGAGAAGAAATAAAATGAAAGCATTCAAGTAAGGCTAGTAAAGCATAAGGATTTTTATACTAGAAGCTGAAAATATGAATGGAGAAATCTGTTGCAAAAAGTTGTCAATTTGTATTTAGAAAATATTTTTGCAAATAATAAGTTCATAGAATAAGTATCTTGGAAAGAAAAAAGAGTATAGGGAATATAGGTCTAGGACACATGCTTGACTAGCATATGTCCGAATCACAAAACATCGAACACACATACACGAAAGCACTTAACATCGAAAAGCGCTTCTGTGTATGTGTAGTTCAAAAAAAAAATCTACATTTCTGCAGGGGGGCTTCACCCCCCCTGCACCCCCCACACCCCCCTACTTTATTATTCTCACTCCAAGATTTCATTACAGTGGGGAAAAAGGGAATTTTCCCTTACCTGCACTGTAGTCCAATCTATGAAACAGGCACACATACACAGAAGCGCTTGTCATGTTATGTGATTCAGACATGCTAGTGGAGCATGTGTCCGGACCCAGGGAATATATATATATATATATATATATATATATATATATATATATATATATATATATATATATATATATATATATATATATATATATATATATATATATATATATATATATATATATATATATATATATATATATATATATATAGGTCTGCTTCAGAATGTCGACCGTCCAGAATGCCGGCTTTCATATGGTCGACACCATATGATCGACATTCTGAAATTCCGACATCCTGAAATAGCACCATTTACCTACCTGTAAACACAGTAAAACCCTGTTATGCAGTGGGGGGGAAGCCCCCCTGCACCACCCACACCCCCTGCTACTTAAATATTCTCACTCTGAGATTGCACTACAATGCAGGAAAGGGGAATCTCCCAGTCCTGCACTGTACTGGAATCTCCACTATCATTTGTCAGCCTTTCAAACGTTCCCTCATATGGTGTCTGCCATATGAGTTTTGAACATTTGAAAGTCCGAACAAATGAACGGCTCCCATATATATATATAGGTTCATAGGTTCATAGGTGTGTACTAGGCTAATGGTCCTGGAGCCTTTACAAGCCTGGCCCAAAGGATTACCCTGACATCATGCCACCCGACCTTAGTTCCCAATGCCTCTGTCAAGTAAAGCCACTGGAGTGATCCCTGGGGTGACTTTTCTGTTTCCCATCCACTCATCAAGATTTCTCTTGAAGAGGGCCAGTGAGTTGCTCTGCTTGACATGTATGGGAAGTCTATTCCATAGCATGGGCAGTCTCTGGGTTATGAACCTGTCCCTCCAGCATGTTCTGTTGATTGTGGTAATGAGGCTGAGGTCTCTGGAGTGTGTGGTGCAGTGGAATTGGGATTTCTTTAAATATAGTATTTCTGACAGAGCTGGGTCAGACATGGCTTTGTATGTCAAGCAGACATCACCTCTAAGTAGGCGATATGAGACAGAGAATAGTTGGAGTTTTTTGAGTCTGTCCATATAGGATGAATTTTAAGGCCTAGGATCCTCTTTGTGAGGTACTTTTGTGGCCTCTCCAGTTTTTGCAGGTGCTTAGTGAGGTACATACCAAATGGAGCATTGTACTCAATGATTGGCCTAAAGAGTTGAGGGAGACAATGACCTCTTTCTTCCTGGATGCAAAACCTCAATAATGAGATGTGCCACATATAAGGACTTTCTGACCACAGTGACAATGTGGTGGTCAAAAGAGAGGTTGCTGTCAACCTTTGTTCCCAGATCTATTATAACACCTTCGGTGTTCAGCAGACTACCATCGATGTGGTAATTCATTGGAACTGAGTTTTTCCCAAAGGGGATGATGACACATTTTATTGTCATTGAGCTTAAGTCCATGTTTCTGACACTAGTCGTTGGTCTCACTGAGGCCTTTCTGTAAGATGTCAACTTCACTTGGGGAGTTAATAATAGCTCCCAACTTGAAATTGTCTGCAAACTTTGTCAGCCAGAGTCCCTTTGTGTTGGCCTGGACTTCAGAGATGTAGATACCAAACAGTAGAGGACCCAGGACCGAACCCTGTGTGACTCCACTCGTGAGTGGTTGGCAGTCTGACTTAGAGTCAGCTACTTTCACACTGTGGGTTCTACCTGTGAGCCAGTTTGCAACCCACATAGTGATAAAGGGGTTGATGTCTAGCTTAGTGAGTTTTTCTATGTTTCCTGAGTGGGGACTAGTATCAAAGACCTTGGCCAGATCAAGGTAGGCTGTATGAACCACCTTGCTTTCATCCACAGCTCTGGTGACTGACTCAAAGAAGTTGACCAAGTTGAGCAGGAATGATCTACCCTTTTCAAAACCAAACTGTGTGGGATCCCAAGTTTGTAGATTCCCTCTATCCTTGTTTTTTATGTCCATGATGATGTTTTCCATAGCTTTGCATATCAGACTCATCAGGCTAATGGGGCAATAGTTCCCAGGGTCTGTAGTCACTCCGCTTTTGTGGAGAGGGATGACTGTAGCAGTGTACCACAAAGCCTGAGGTGAAGCTGCGACTGAATGGGGCACACAGGTGAGGTGCCAGTTCACTCTGTAATTCATGTAGAACTCAGCCAGGGATATTGTCGGGTCCCATAAAAGCTGTATTCTTGGCCTTGGACAGTGCTGTTTTAACCTGTGCAGCAGCAATACTGGGTGCCTGCAATCTACTGGTATTGTGACTGGTCCTTTGGGGGGGTAAAGTTGGCACTGAATCTGTCCGCCAGTATATTGGCAATATCTGTTGGCTCGGTATAGAAGGTACCATTGTGCAGTATATGTAAAAGCAGTATCCCATACCATCATATCTGGAAACTGTATTTTCCTTCCGCTTACAAACTGCTTTATGTAATTCTTCTTAAGTTACTGTTTTACATAATTCTTATATATATATATATATATATATATATATATATATATATATATATATATATATAATTACATAAAGCACTTTGTAAGCGGAAGGAAAATACAGTTTACAGGTATGATGGTATGGGACACTGTTTCTATTAGAATGTAAATGTATTACAAAATTAGTTTTTCTTAAATATTAATGAATTACTGTTGAGGGGTGCTCAAAATGACATTATTTACAAAGGGGTATTTACATTAATGTGGAAAATTATAAAATGTAATTGAACAATTAGATACTTCTAAGGCTATGTAACCTTTGATTATAAGATATTGATATTGATTTTACAAAATTTATTTAATATAGTTTGAGAGAAGTTATTGATCAAAAGGTATATGGAATCAAAAATACAGATATTGACAAAACATTGATTTTAGTGAAACAGGTAATACAAGATAATCAAGAAATAAATATAGAAAGCTCACTTATTATGTAAAAGCTTATGACAACCCCCGGGATTCATGAAGCTTGCGCCAGGCGCAGGCGTAGCGTAGGCGGAATAACGCCAAATATGGCCGTCGAGCGATTCAGGTATGATCCAGTACCACGTGCACTACCGGCGTACGCCAGAACTGCACAGCCCTCGGCATAGGTATGCTAATCACCCCATGCGCAGTGTCGCACCATGCAAATTAAGGCAGATAGGGATTCATGAAGTGGTGCAGGTGTAGCGTAAGCCCATGGAAATGTAAACCAAAAAACATGGTTTACATTTTCCCAAACAGAACATCGGAGCTATGGAAGCGGACCAGACTCATGTATTACAAAGTTAACATATGCCAATGGCAAAATACACAGCCAATGGCATAAGAAAAGATGCACAACACCTAAAAAACAACATTTAATGTCATGTCCACAGTAATGCACAGTACAACCACAGGGCATGTGTGCGCAAACTGGAACATAAAGAAATTATATAAAAATTTCATAAAATCGCAATGTAATACAAATCAGGTTTACACCATAATACACAATGGTAGGCATGGGACACCACAACCAAGGTGCAAGGGTTACTAAGGGCCTGCGACAGTGTTCGGTGTGGTAACTATGAATTAGTAGTCAATGCCATGCAAATGAGGCAGATAATACTGAATCGCAAATGTCCCACCGGATGAAGGTTGTACCATATGGCACAACGCTATAACTCCGAGGAGTGGCTCAGAGGAGATACATGACATCAGCAGAGGGGTGTGCCACCGTAGCAGTAAGCACATTGGAGCAATGCAAATCTGGCCTGGCTGTTGCTAAGCAAAGCTGCAGGACAGGGGTGGGGAGGAAGGTATAGAATCGTTTAGCTGAGAGTACACATGGTGCCCAAAAGCGCATGTGTACGGGGATGAAAATGTGCCCGAAACCCAGTAAGCGGATGCACGTGCCGCGAACAATAGCAAAAACAGGAAGGTCAGGGGAAGAAAAGAAGGAAATGCCAAAGTAGGTTAGTTGGAGTACTAATGAGCAATCAGCACCAATCAACTCACGGTGGCCAGTCGACGGCAGCTGACAATTCTGCTCGCAGAAACTTGAAAAACAGGATAGGGGAGGCAATGGAAAGCAAAGAAAGGAGGGGAGGCATTGGATTGCAAAGTTAGGAGATCTGTCATAGCAGAGCAAAGCAAACCGACAGTAGACCGGCAATAGCACATATTACGCAAGATACGCCAGGTCTAGGAAAGTACAAATGAAAGCAGGCTGCTGGACGCATGCCAGAAAATGGTAGGTGGAACGTGCAGAAATGTAAATGGAAGGTCAAGAGGAAATCCACAGCAGCCATATGTAATTCAACACCAAAGGCACCACATTAGTAGTTCCGGTAGTAAAACACATAAGATACCCTGTAGCTACGATCGTACATACACACCCTATGACATCATCGGTGTTCACAGCACAATAGTATAAAGTGTGAATGCACCCTACACACACCTGTGTATTCCCAAACACTGCACCATAGGTGTAAACACACAGGGAACTTTTAAAATGTACTTGTTGGGAGCTGCGATAGCTGTGATTCATCAGCATGTGTTAGAGACTGACGATGTTGCGGAGGATGATGTCGACAACCACTGCAGGCCCCGGAGGAGGAGAAGAGTGTTCAGACCAAGGGTAACCTACCAGGGGCTACATGATCTGGAGATAGTAGAGCATTACAGGGTGGACAGGGACATCTTACAGCAAATAGTGGAGCTGTGCCGGCCATGCCTGAGAACCAGAAACAACAGAGGGGAACCCATCCCAGTGGACACAAAGGTATGTGTAAGCTTGCGAATACTAGCCACAGGTACCTTTCAAAGGACAACTGGAGATATAATGGGGATCTCACAGGCATCAGCATCCAGGGTACTGCACCAGTTCCTGGATGCCATGTTACCACATGCCAATGAGCATATATACTTCCCCTGAACTCAGGAGGAGTTGGCCAGCAATATGCATCACTTCCACCATGTGGCACACTACCCAGAGGTACTGGGTGCGATAGACTGCACGCACATACAAATCAAGTCACCACCCGGTGAGCATGGTAGGCGCTACATAAACCGCAAGGGATTCCACTCCATCAACTGCCAGGTTGTGTGCAATGCCCAGGGCATTGTCATGGATGTGTGTGCTGGCAGCCCTGGAAGCTACCATGACTCCCATATCTGGCATGCCTCACAGCTGTATCAGGTATTTGTCAGGGGGGACATCCCACATGGCCACCTTGTGGGGGATGCTGGCTATGCACTGGAGCCGTGGATGATGACTCCCATCAAAAATGCACACACACCCATGCAAGAACGCCATAATGAGGCACACGCACAAACCAGAATCATCATAGAGCGTGTGTTTGGGATGCTGAAATCACGGTTCCAGTGCTTGGACACATCTGGTGGAGCCTTGCAGTACTCTCCAGGCACGTGTGCCCACATCGTCATAGTATGTGCCATGCTACATAATATGATCCTACGGAAACAGCTGCAGCAGGGACAAAATGGTGATGGCCCTCATAGCCCACCGCAATTGCCAAGGCTATCACAGGCATAGAGGGATTCAGACCATGAACACACTGTACCAGCCCCAGTTGTCAGATGGAGGTGTGCCCAATATGCCTAAGCCTTGGCAAAGAGGGAACATATAGCACATACTCTGACAGTGTAGGCCCCTACGGACTGACACACCACTCCACCTGCACACACAGTAAAATGGATGACACACAAACACGACCACCTGTAAATTGTAATGTATAGGTGGCCTACTGTGTGAATCCTACATAGGCATCCCTCAAACATTGTACACACAACAGCTATTGGAACACGGAATGTCAACACCTGAACAGTACATGCATCTACCAGCATATGGTGGTGCTGTGTTTATGGGTTCCCAGGTACATCGGTAGGTACACGGCCGATTGTCAAAGGCCATACACCAAACGGGGCAAACAGTGTCCGCTGTTGCCATAACATCGAGTAACCAATTGTCACAGTGGAGCAGAGGCAATTGTGGGAGCACATGTGTGTAAGCACTGTTCTGCACACACTCAGCACGGAGTCCCTGCTGCGTTAATGAGGGGCTCCACATAATATAATCATGGACGTTGTGTCAAGGCATGTGGTGTACCCATGACAGGTATTTGTCACCCCAGCATGCTCCATGTACGGTTGTTTGAAGGTGTAGCACAGTATCGTGTGTGGCTCACTATGAAATACCTACCCAATGCTGGAGCACATCCAGTAAACATCACATGGACATACCATTAACTGGACTCATCAATATGTAAACTAACTGAGTTACCCTTGTGAGTGCAGTATGGAGTAACAGCCATAGTATACTCCACATACAAAATGACATAACACGTGTACAAATCCCAGATGGCCTTGTGTTAAAAGCAGTGACCGTTATGCATGTTCACGGTCCCACATCCTGCAAAGGATGTAACGTAATCCTGAAGGCATGAGTAATGCATGTCGGATGCAGGTCATCAGATCATATGTGTAGCACACGTTAGCGGGAATATGCATTGCCCACTGCTGGTAAGCGACGTTTAAATATGACTATATGGACATGCGCGAAACAGGGATAAGCTTCTCCGAATATCACACAGATCACGGTCAGTGATGTCCAGAACATGTGAAACCAGCATTATTCACCCCTGTACTAATAGCTAGCGCCTGCTCTGAAGGGTAAAACGACCACTGCCAGGAGTAGAACACGCAATCATGTATAGAATCACCTAACACTATTGCTAGCCAAGATGTACCTATGGTAGGGTTGCCACCTCTTCAAATGACCAATGTGGGACATACGTCAGATGTCTGCAGGCCGACACATACACCCAGCCAGTACAAAATTCAGAACTTCACTGTTTTGCTTAGATAAAAGCTCATTCTTGTAATGTTTACTTACTTATTCTGTTTCTAGAACATATAGGTGGTTCAGATACAGAATAACTGTTTTATGCAACTATTACATAAACTATAGGAAATAAGTATGTTCTAAAATCTCAGGACATTTGCCATGTTTGCAAATATTTTGCAAGGCACAACTGCCCAAAGAGGGACTGTCCCTCGCAGAGTGGGACAGCTGGTAACCCTAACCTACGGCAGGTGTGTAATGTGACAGGTACAGACACAAACGCAGAGTCCAGGAAACAGTATACACCAACAAGTACACAATGAA
>NC_056727.1:81575938-81633750 GCF_019279795.1 Protopterus annectens | reverse complement strand
CTGGATTTTGCTCCACCGTCAAGTAATGGTAAAATAGCGTACTGTTTGCACATGTAATGGCAGGATGGCATGTGACACACCTGTGAGCCGTCCCCAGCAAACATCCATCTACACAGGTGGATCAACACTTTATGTACACACATCCATCCATACCTGCTGTACATCCTACCGTACTGTCAGTATGTCACCATATACAGGTATCAGTGATGAGGCTGCATTGCAACTGCATGTTGTAGTTAAGCACAGATGAGTTACTTACATCAGTTACTGCACATGCATGGTAGCTGCATGCACACTACAGATTGTACATGTGTGTTGGTCCTACATGCCTGTCATGTAGCCATGTTTGTATGCATTGCAATTGGTGGACATGTGTGTTGACATACATAACACATAGACTGCTGTATGATATGATGGGTGTCATGGGTAACTAGTACAGAGGGAATGTGTCCTCGGCCAACATTGCTGCCTCATGTACTGTTAGCATTCAACAGCCATGGACCCACCTTCCATTTGCGTGCTTATGATTGCTGTAGCCACTTGTCTACACGGAGGACAGCAAAAGCTATGCGATGTACATATGTGTTGTATGTGTGGTCCATGCACATATCCACTGCAATTACATGTATGACATAGCCAAACATGTGTGTTCGTTGGTGTACAGTGACAGTCATCTGTCACAGCTGTGTAAGACCCAGGGCCCCTGGTATGTGTAGAGCCAACTTGGTTATGTATAGTGATATCATTGCAATGCATAACACATGATGGAACCCTGTCGGTACATGTGTAGTCTGCACAGTTGCTGTAGACCTATGTACAGTCCACTGGCCATGAGTGACATGGTGTTGTGTTAATGTATGGATGTGTATTGCTTGTCCAATAACATGGTGATGTCGGAGGGCTACATTGTAGATTGTGGTGTGTACCTCTGTGATATGCAACTGAGACATCTGTGATAGCTCCTGAGTGTGTACTGGTCAATACATGTGAGTGGCCTTCATGTACGTGGGGACAGTAATACCATACTGTGCCCTTCCGTGTTTAGAATCCGTGTGCATGCAAGACAGCTCTTTGCAATTGCTAAGTGTGTGAGCATGCCCAGTACGCCGTTGTGTAGATGGACACACAGTACATTCCAAACTGCGCCCTTCCGTGTTTAGAATCCATGTGCATGCATGCAAGACGGCCCTTTCCAACTGCTGTGTGAGCATGCCCAGTACGCCGTTGTGTGGATGGACACACAGTACATTCCAAACACCACCCTTCCGTGTTTAGAATCCGTGTGCATGCAAGATAGCCCTTTGCAACTGCTAAGTGTGTGAGCATGCCCAGTACGCCATTGTGTAGATGGACACACAGTACATTCCAAACAGACGTGATACTAAGCGTGTGGGCATGGCCATTGACATCCTGTATAGCAATGATGGTCATCCAGGCAACAGATGTCCATTTTCAATGTCACGATGGATGCCTACATTGAACACACTGGTTGCTGTCTTGAAGGGTGTACTGTCTGTGGCGCGTCCTGTATCTATGTAGTGTTGGCATCTAAAAGCATTACTGTGTCTCCAGGCAGCTGGAAAATCACACACACACACACACACACAAACACACACACACACACTTGGCAGGGCTGGGAATTGAACATACACCTACCTACCTTATCAGACTACAGCATTACGCATTTACAGAACGTGCTACCAAGATTACTGAACACAGCATTCCCAGAGGCATACTTCTAGGTAGATATTTGGTTGGTATACCTTCCGTAGATATCTGGCTGCCCTGATCTCACCACTGCCGTGTGTTTGTCTACGTCTACCTTGGGACAGTAATATGCTTTCAGACTGCTCACTCTCTATACATTCCCTATCGGCGTCCTTGCCTTTGTGGATGATGTCACCCACCTAGAAGTATGCCTCTGGGAGTGCTGTGCTCAGTAATCTCGGTAGCACATTCTGTAAATGTGTAATGCTTTAGTGTGATAAGGTAGTTAGGTGTATGTTCAACTCCCAGCCCTGTCAAGTGTGTGTGTGTGTGTGTGTGTGTGTGTGTGTGTGTGTGCGTGTGTGTTTCCAGCTGCCTGGGGACACAGTAATGCTTTTAGATGCCTCACACCACATAAATTCCCTATCGGCGTCTTTGCCTTTGCGGATGATGTCACCCACCTAGATGTATGCCTTTGGGAGTGCTGTGTTCAGTAATCCCGGTAGCGCGTTCTGTAAATGCGTAATGCTGTAGTGTGATAAGGTAGTTAGGTGTATGTTCAACTCCCATTCCTGCCAAGTGTTTGTGTGTGTGTGTTTCCAGCTGCCTGGGGACACAGTAATGCTTTTAGATGTCTCACACCACATACATTCCCTATCGGCGTCTTTGCCTTTGCGGATGATGTCACCCACCTAGAAGTATGCCTCTGGGAGTGCTGTGTTCAGTAATTTCGGTAGCGCGTTCTGTTTATACGTAATGAGTGTGATAAGGTAGTTAGGTGCATGTTCAACTCCCAGCCCTGCCAAGTGTGTGTGTGTGTGTTTCCAGCTGCCTGGGGGCACAGTATTGCTTTTAGATGCCTCACACCACATACATTCCCTATCAGCGTCTTTGCCTTTGCGGATGATGTCACCCACCTAGACGTATGCCTCTGGGAGTGCTGTGTTCAGTAATCTCAGTAGTGCGTTCTGTTTATGCATAATGCTGTAGTGTGATAAGGTAGTTAGGTCTGTGTTCTAATCCCAATCCTGCCACATGTGTGTGTGTGTGGGTGTTTCCCGCTGCATGACAACAGTACATTGCTTTTACACTATTCACTCTCCATAGAATCCGTATGGCGTCTTTGCCTTTGATGCTGATGTCAGCAAGCTAGATGTATGCCTGTGTGACTGCTGTGATCTAGTAATCATGGTAGCGTGTTCTGTACATGCGTAATGCTGTAGTGTGATAAGGTAGTTAGGTCCGTGTTCTAATCCCAATCCTGCCAAGTGTGTGTATGTGTGTGTGTGTGTGTGTGTGTGTGTGTGTGTGTGTGTGTGTGTGTGTGTGTGTGTGTATATATCTATATGTAATATGTATGTGGATATTAGCACTATTGAATGTGCTGCATTATCTATACGTGATCACCTTGGATGTATCTAAATATGCTATGTCTCTGTGATAGTGCACATACTGTGTGCTGTAGTGATCCTGGGTTATATTTGTGTAGTGACCAGTTATTTTGTTGCTGGGTATTACAAGGGACATTGAAAACAATGATAGTACAGCACCTTTAAACGGTCGTGTGCACATCTCAGCAACAGTCAGCAGTGGTTATTACTTTGGAGGATGAGTATATCTCATATAACTATGTATTAAATGATAATACAATGCAAATCAGGTTAACATTACTGACTCCCGTTTATCCACAGGTTGTGATACAGATTCCAAGAATGTATGTGTATACATTGCCAGGTGCAGGACTGGAATATTGTTGAATGCATGGATGGGTGCCCATGGCCAGAAATGGCGATCTGTGCAGCCTGGCAGGTACAGTCTGTGACTGTCCCAAAACCTCCTGTATATGGCTGACACATGCTGAAACTGTGTACATGCAGACACACACATACACCAAACAGCTAGGGATAACACATACACACACACATTGCATCAACACTGGGCCATGCAAAAACTGTTGTCCCTCACACACACACAAATACATACATGTTGATTGGATGGCTCAGTGACAGGCTCTGGAAAGGAAACAACATACCCTGTGCATATTATGACACCTGTGCCACCTCTTGTAATGTGTAACATTGATGCAGGAACAGACTAACATGGTGCTGATGCACAGGGTGGCTTCATACCACTGTAATAATGTTAAAATGTTGTTAACACAAAGTGTGATTTCCTTCTAGGTGTATGTAAGCAGGCATGATGCATTGCAGCTATGATCATCAATGTAGTATAGTGTACAGCACTGTTAATTCTGAAGATTTATTATCCATCCATGTGCCATTTGACTGATGTGTGTAGTATTGGCAGCATGTGTTTCAGAGTGTGCAGTGCTTGTGTGATGTGTGTAGTACAGATTTTCATGTATTTATTTGTGAACATGGTGAAGGTGAACTGTCTGCATGTACATGTATAGTGGACACATTGGAATGGTGACATGCCCTGTATTACACACTTTTAACACTTCATAGTTTCTATTGGTAGCCAGTATGCATTAGAATACACATAATTGTTGTACTTGTCTACACATGTGTGATTGATATGGTTTTACACGGTGCTGTGGGTGATACTGTTACTATCTGTGATTGTTTTGCATTATGGTAGTAGACAGGACCTCAACAGTCTGAATAACCAATTGTTATATGATATCATCACAACTGACCCACACATGTAGGACACACAGTAGCATGTGGATCCTTCATGTACTATACTATACCAGTAAGCACTGGTATTGACCGCCACGCATTGCTGGGACCATTACTGTTTGACATATAGCCATGTTAGTTACAAGCAAAGACAATAGGGATATTCCTGTCCACATCTGGAAATTCATACTGTGGCCTACAATGCATTCTGCACATGACACAGTTATTCTACAAAAGGGTATCATACAGACAGATACGTGTTATCCAACCCATGCTGTAAACCTATAAGGCTAAAAAGAGTTAGTTATCCACATTTACTACACATACTATACCAACAGTAACACATAGGTATTAGACCCCAATATGTATAATGGGTAACAATGTGTACATATAGACAAGTGCTATGTCATTTGTCATTTGATATTTGCATTTACAATGGTATTTTGAAGTACATCACTGTATCACATGAGCAATGAGAGGTCTGAATGCATATCCATCAAGGTGGTTGTACAACTATGATGAATGTCCATTATTGACAGACTTTGCTGTGTTTGAACTGTTCTGCAGTACAGCACATACATGAACAGTCACTCACACTATCTATATAAACTGTCATGTGTGTGTGTGTGTGTGTGTGTGTGTGTGTGTGTGTGTGTGTGTGTGTGTGTGTGTGTGACACAGATGACCTAGGCCACAGACAATTCTGGTACATGTAGTTGACAGGTGCTTTAATGCTCCACCAGATGTGTCCAGGCATCAGAACTGTGACATGAGCAACACAAACACATGCTAGATTACATTTTCTGTTTGTGTGTGTGCCTCATTATGGCATTCCTGTTCATGTGTGTGTGCATTTCTGATGTGTATATTCAGCCACAGTTTAACTGCACATCCAGCATCCCCCACTAGGTGACCATGAGGGTTGTCCCCATTGCCAAATGTTTTGTACAGCTGCGTCAGATGCCACATATAGGAAGCATTGCAGCTTCCAGGGCAGCCAGCACACACATTCAATATTATGGGCTTGCCATCACACACAGACCACCACTTCATGGAGGGGAAGCCCTTGTGGTTGATGTAGGCCCTATCACACTCACTGGCTGGTGCTTTGATGCATATGTGCGTGCAGTGTATTGCACCCAGTACTCAGGGTATTCCACTATTGTGTGGAAAAGACACATATTGCTGTCCAATACCTCACGGGAATTGGGGATATATACATGATCACTGACATGTGCTGACATGGCATTCATGGAATGGTGCAGTACCCTGGATGCTGATGTTTGTGAAATCCACATCATATCACCAGTTGATCTCTGGAAGGTACCTGTTGCTAGTATCCTTAGGGCAACACATACCTTGGTTTCCACTGGGATGGGTTTCCCTCTGTTGGATCTGTGTGTGAGACATGGCCTGCACAGCTCCACAATCTTCTACAGGAGGTCTCTGTCCACTCTATAGTGCTCTACTATCTCCAGCTCATGTAGCCCCTGGTAGGTTACCCTGTGCCTGCACACTCTTCTCCGTCTGCTCACTGTGTGTTGCTGAGCAGCATTCACATTGGCACAACCCTCCGCATGTTGCATATGTTGATGTATAATAGCAATGGCAGCCCCTAACATTATGTTGTCTCAGTTAAGCTTTTTCAGTTTTCACTTCTCTTAGTATACTACAGTGTTGCAGTGTGTCTGAGAAAAACATGGTGGAATGCTGTTTGTAGAGTTGGAAGTACTGTGCTGTGCTGGCCTACTGTACTGGCTGTGTAATATGCTCATTCTGATTGTTTTCACCTGCTAGCTGTGGTAGTTCTCCTTGTTTAACTTACTGCTATTTGTTTACCTTCCTTTTCACTGTCTGTTTCCACAGTGAGCAGCGCCGCGCATAGGAGCACAGTAAAGTGCACATCCACTTCCACGTGCACACACAGGCTTATACATGTGTACAAACACTTACACTGGCTTACACGACATTACACAGGCTTCAACAATCTTACACTAGCTTACTCATTCTTCAACGCGTGCACACAGGCAGACACGTGTGCACACATGCTTACTCGGGCTTACAGGCGTGCACAGGGGTGAACACACTGTAAGCAGGTTTGCAAGAACCTGCAGTGATATCCATGGCGTACACCATCAGTTTCCTGACTTTACCTAGGATAAATCATAACACGCCTTTTCCACTGATGAGTAACTGACAGCAAACATGTGACACACTGCTCCAATAAGATTACAGTGTTTTATACATACACACTCATGATGTCACCTATCTTCTATGCTGATAGTCCCCTTAACCTACTCCTACACTGTAGAGGCTTGGCCCATATGGCATGACAAATTGTGATTCACTATTCTCAGCCTCAATTGCATAGGATTGCCTACTAATGCTTGGTTACATCTCTGAAAGTGTGCTTCCACACATAGCAACCACTACTCAGTAGCCATGTTGTCTTCAGCTTGCCATTCACCTGCATGACGAACTAACTTTTAACTAACATTACCAGTTGTATGTATATTTTACATATTTTTCTTGTTTTGTAAGTGCAGCGTGTATTGGCGCCGCTGCGCTACGCTTAAACACCGGAGATCAGGGGAGGACAACTAGAGTTTTATTAATTTCCAATGGAAAAAGATGCTACTGGCCTTATATTTGGCCATTGGCATGCTTCTTCACCTAAATTCATCCTTTATTTGCAGCTGACATTGCTCCATTTAGCTACTTGCAGAATGTTACTCTGTTAACATCCGAGTACATTTCTGCACATAACTTTGTTCTTGCACGGACAGCTTACTGTTTCATGTATCACAAACTTTACATCATTTGCATAGCTTTCACCTACAAATGGGGTAATTTGCATATCCTAACATTGTCCGTGCAACATTCGTTTTAGGGGCTGTCTTACACACCCTTACAGGATATTGCTGAATAGCTTGGCAGACATCTTGCCTTGCTCTACTCTTACTCTACTCATATACGCCGGCCAAGGCTTCATGAATCCTGGCCTAAGCTTTGCTGTGTGCTAATATGTCTATTTGTGGAGTATGCATGGCTGTAGGTATGTTTTGACCTGCTACATCTGACATTTCTACAGAGCAGCTCCCACTTTCATCATTTGTAGAGGTGACAGCCCTATAGGAACTATATATACAGCTGTGACATTTGACAAGTCAACACATACCTGCGGTCAATACTGAACTGACTACTTCAGCGCTTTTCATACCTTCAGATATTTCTTGTAGTAGTATAGTCGATAATACTGTTTCCTATAACATGTATCTGTTTCTGATACAAGATATATCATTTTATTACACCACTACACACATATATGAGGAAATCACAGGTCAGATGCCATTACATTCCTTTTGTAGGACACACCCGCCCAGAGTGTTGTGTTCCTCACAAAATCCAACAGGTGCTAATCAACACATATTCTGCTATCATCTATCTTATGTGTTCGCCGGTATTTGCACTTTCCGTCAGTGGCAGAACTCACATGCGAGTGTGGGAGACGGAACACTGTATCGGGGACCACTGCATAACACCCTGAGGGACACATTTATTTTGTTTCTATTAACCATCCACATTGACTATCACAGGGCATAAGTATTCATCACATTTATCGAGGTACATGCTTTTGACTTATACATGTTTTGTCATCTGTCATCACGTCTTTCTTCACACCTGTCCACCTAATCTAACTAGGTCTGTACATTTATTTAGGACAGGGTTACCTTCATACCTCTCAACTGTACACATTTTGGGTAAATGTCCCGAACTTAGACTTATAATTTTGCTCCTTTTTTCATAATATTGTGCCTTTCTGGTAATTTAGTGGCAAGTCATTAGGGACTGTGAAGTTAGACAATAATGACAGTCATTAGTAGTTTATAATTAATAACCCTCAAAACATTCATACTAATGAATGACCCATTATTCTATCAACGTTCTAACTTTGTAAGAGGAATACTTATAATATTCCTTATTGGTACTTATTTTAAAATGCCTTTGTCCAGATGTCTTATTCTGATAGGTTGAGAGGTATGGTTACCATCTTAGTCGTATGTATGTACGTCCATAATAATCGCTTACAAGACATTGATATAAGTCCCTACGTCTTCCCCCAATGGTTTACACAATATCCAGTAGATAGGTTCTTCATTTTTGGAAGATATAGGAGTGTGCTATACCCACATAGGAATATTAATCACTCCCATGGGGCAGACCTACTAAATCTGTGCCAACCAACACCTAGGCACCTAGGCCCATTATTGCATACCCATGCTTCCTATACCTGACACCCCTCCACAGTAGTCATAAGATATATTTAATGTGAGCGATAATAAAGTATGAAGACAGTTCTAAGCACTATCCACTCTCCGCGTATCGGGACATATGTCTTACATTCTGTCAGCCCATGTGTTATTACACTTGCACAAGCCACTGTTGCATGTACAGCTATACTGTAGTTGCAGATGACACTTCTTTGCAGCAATCATTACAGGACGGTGCCTGTATAGATTCACAATTTTTGTGGTCCTGCAAAGGACACCTATATCCATGTTTAAAGAGTAGAACTTGCAGATCTGGCACACTGGTACTTTCCGGGCAATGGCTTGGATAGCAGCAGTGTATTTACCTTTATTGCATGTCTGTATGTCTATCCATAATAGCTATGATGTAACCTATTTATGTACATGTGTTATATCTACAAGGACATATGTTTATATGTTTGTTATGTATATATCAATTAATGTTGTATGTGTTTGTATATATATATATATATATATATATATATATATATATATATATATGTCTGTACATTCTTTATTTCATATATTTATTTAGTTTAAGTCTGTGGATATATATCTATACACAAATGTATATATCCATATATAGAACTAACGTGTAGGAAACAGCATTCATTTGCTATGCTGTGAGCGGATTACACACGCGCAGGCGCACTTGCATATCCTTATTGTGGGTTACATATGTTTACTAAGTCTTTGTACTTACGTGGGCTTTATTACTTGTGACAGTACCAGTAAAATATATGTAATCCGGTTAACGGACATATGCGAAACACACGTTTACCTTGACATATTTAAATGTCTGTACAGCACAGACGCATTCATTACACTTTCACATTATATGTGCTGTAGTCGTAGATGAACCGGAACTGCATTCACGTTGGCCGGATGCTGTAACCACTATACTACTGGTGTTTTGACTCATTTATATGCATACCCATAGTACATAGCTACATTAACATATGCCTCACCGCTTCACTTACAACACAGGCATCCATTCTCCTGCTGGGAAAAATGCGATACTACATATTACACATTCCCTATTCCCTACTGCTCTGGACCCAAGCTGCATATTTAATCACTCCAGGGATATTCAGAACTCCAAGGCTTATAGTCCTGGCACATACAAGTCTTTGATTGTCAGGGTGTTCATGTGGTGATCTGGGTTTAGGCTTGTCCGCCTGGTGAATGGAACTGCCCTGATCGTGTTCAAATGTCAGACAAAGCACATGGACAGAGCTTGTCCATTTTATACATTTTACCTGTGTTTACAGACACAGGTGTTTGGGCACCTTTCAGCAGCTTATTATGTTGGCAATACATAATATGAGTGGGGGTGGTTACAATACATAATCCACGGTGAGTGGTGTTCCCATTCACATTTGACTATTTCCTGTATTCATTCATATGAGGATTATTATTTTGGACATGAATTAACTACAGGTATGCAGTAGTACAGTAAACAAATGTGAAGGTTTGTTACTGTAAATATGTACGGACCTCTGTAATACTCGGGGACTACCCCACATCCTTCATAACATTTCATGCTAATGTACATACTATTATTCTGTGAACTTTCGAAGTTTGTGGGAGCAGTATTTACATCTGTCCCTATTTGTCCACCCATCATTTTAGGCTTTGTCCAGATTTTGTTGCTGTAATAGGTTGAGAGGTGTGGTGTCGGTATGTGATTGAGTAGAATATATTCTGTCGATAATTCATGTGGGGAGACCTGCATGGTGGACAGGTGTTCCATCCTGCATAGTATGTTCTGCATGTCCGTCTAGAAACTGAACAGTACCGTGACTACACATACAACTTTTGTCCAGATGTGTACAGTACTAGACATCGTGGCATGTACACAACTCTGATGTTTAAACAGGTTACTTATCCCATGCGGGATGTACACAAATTTTGCCAAAACATGAACGCACGGGCATTTGGATTTACGAAACTGTGATGGGATGTTTACAAACGTGGGATACAAGTTTGCAATCCTGACACTGCCTAGGACGATACTTCATACTACATATGGGTAATACTCGCTATGTGTAGGTGTACTGCTGCGCAAGGCTGGTAGCTGGATTTGGTGGACATTCGGACATGGGTGCGGGTTGTGTGCTAAAGGGAATGTTGCGTGTTGCATTATGCATGCATGGGTTCTGCATTTGGATGTCCCAGTTCCGCATATACCATCCTATGTGTATGTGCCGGTTACGTTCCTGTTCATGTGTATAGCACATTTTAATATTCATATGTTTGTGTGATTTTGGTATACAATATGGACTGTCAGGTTTCTTTACAATTGTTATATGGCCACAACTGCCCAGCTGTGTACTGTCACTACCAATGTGGGACTGCTGGTGTCCCTGCCCATGGGGCTGGAAGTGTGTATTGGCGGCGCGCTGACATGATCCACTTCACTTCCACTGAGTATAACTACTTACAGTGCAGTACATTACGGACACACAATTTTAAATATCATTTGTTCCAAGGATAGAAACTCCATATTGTGTTGCGTGCATTTCTGTTTGATTCTCAATTTTGTGTGGCCAGGAACTGTCTTGCATGCTTTGCATACATTTCATTATCCATGGACACTGATAGGTGCGATTACTATTGCAGGCAGACTATAATATTCAGCAGTTTAGGTTGCTCATCGACAGCCGACATTGACACGCCTCCGGGCGCAACTTAGAAACGCCCCATGCACTCGCGCACGTTTCCTATGCACGTGGATGTGGTGGTAGCGCACCTTCATTAATATGCATATGGCGCTACTACACCATGTATATGCCACACGGCCGGCGCAGGCCTTACGCCGGCCTTGCGCCGAGCTTCATGAATCCCGGGGAACATTAATAACATAAAGTAAAGGAAGCACTTAAGTTTATATGGCATACCTGAGAGAGACTAATAAGCCTTATTAAGTGTATGTATGAAAAGATTTTTAAAGTGCCATTGGTTAATGGATGGATTGGAGAAGAAATAAACATTTGGAAAACTGTTAGGCAAGTATATCCTATGAGCACAATGCCAGTGGTTTGGTATAAAATGCTGCAAAATCTGCTTTACAGGATGACATTTCAGAGGCTAATATTGTAGGTTGACCCTCATTTTAATCTGTGCTGATGATGCAATAACTTTGGTGAAGATAAAAATATGGAAAAAAATGTAACTGAAGAGTTAAAGGAAGCATTATGATTCATTGGACTAAAAATGAGATTAATTAAAACTAAGGGTTTGGGAAAAGTCTGTAGTGTAGGACACATTGATGTGTCTAATAAACTGATGTTTTGGGGATTAACTCTGGAAAGGAGAAACTTATTTTAGAGAAATAGAAATTTTGAATGACTTATATGAAATAAGCAACATTTGGAAAGTATATTATTTATCATTTAGTAAGAAAGTTTATTTATTGCATTCAGTGTTTATTTTTAGTGTAATTTCGGGTTCAAGGTTAAACCCTATTAAGAGAGGCAGTACTTACAGTTGAAAAGTTAAAATTGAGTTTTAATTCAATTTTAACTCATTATTTTATTTTGGTTTCTGGAAGAATTAAAAAAAGAAAAGAGGGATTAATTACTGATATTATCAGATATATTATTAGATTCTATTACATATAAATAAAGTGAAAACAATATAAGTTTAAAGGGTGATATGTAAAAGTTAGTTAATAAGCTGAAAACCCAGAAAGTGCATTTAAATGATTTGGGGTACTTTTACAAAAAAAAGGAAAATGTGAATTGCATTCAGAATGATATATGAGTTTGGTGGAGGCGGAATGGTGAACAGATATAAATGGATGTATTTTGCCTATAGATAGCAGATGAGAGGGCAGATTGTTTGGTCAGTAGGAAAATATATATGCTCTGGAGTATGAATTCATACAAGAAAATAAAGAAATGAAAATTCTAGATGTAACAATAATAATATCAAGAAGGGTGATTATGTGTAATATGAAAATGAGGCAAAAATGCATACAATTAATAGTGATTTATGTGACTACATAACAATTGTTTGAAGAAATTAAGAAAGTGTTAGTAAATATGTCAATACAGATGGTATAAAAGTTTAACTGTAAGACAAGGAAAGCAAAAGGAAAATAGAAGCAGAATTAATAAAATTATGAAAACAAGATTGCCACTGAATCTAAGGACAAACACAAAGCATTCTATAGCGATGTCAACAATCTCAGTGGCAACACCCACATCTGCTCTGAGTTACAGCAGAATGGTATGAAAATTATGGAACCAACTGATATTGCCAACATCCTGGCTGATAGGTTCAGTGCAACTTCACCTCGGTCTCACCCCCTAAAAGGCCCATATCCATACCAGAAGAATGCAGTGCCCCTGAAATCACAACTGAGCAGGTAAAAACTGCCCTCTCCAAAGCCAAGGACACAGCATCCATGGGACCGGACAACATCCCAGGCTGCATTCTACAGGAACTTCAGAATGAACTGGGCCCCCACCTAAGCACCATGTTCAATCACAGCCTCATCTCAGGCTTTGTACCCACTGAGTGGTGCACAGCAACAGTTATACCACTGCACAAAGGGGGAGCTATCACAGACCCTGGGAACTATAGCACTATTAGCCTGACAAGCTTGGTTTGCAAGGCCATGGAACGTATCATCATGGAACTCATAAACAAAGACACTGGTAAACTCCAAACTCTGGACCCCACCCAGTTCAGGTTTGTGAAGGGCAGATCATTCCTCCTGAACCTGATCAACTTCTTTGAAACAGTAACCAAAACCGTAGATGAGGGTAAGGCAGTTCACACAGCCTATCTTGACCTCACCAAGGCTTTCGACACCATCCCCCATTCTGGAATCATAGATAAACTCACTAAACTGGGTATAAATCCATACGTCACAAGATGGGTTGCCAACTGGCTCACTGACAGAACCCACACTGTAAAAGTTGCAGACTCCAAATCTGACTTCAAACCTGTGACAAATGGAGTGCCACAGGGTTCAGTCTTGGGTCCTCTCCTGTTTGGTATCTACTTCTTGGAAGTACAAGCTAACACAGAGGGTCTCTGGCTGATGAAGTTCACAGATGACTTCAAATTAGGTGCCATAGTCGAGTCCACAAATGATGTGGACATCCTACAGAAGGGCCTCACTGAGACTGATGCCTAGTGTCAGAGCCACAGCCTCAAGCTCAATGTGAAAAACTGTATTGTCATCGCCTTTGGTAAAAACTCGGTACCCATGAACTACCACATAGGCGGCAGTCTACTTAATGCTGAAGGTGTGATAAGAAACCTTGGGACTCAGGTGGACAGTAGTCTCTCCTTTGATAATCACATCGCCACAGTAGTCAGGAAATCCTTCTACATGGCACATCTCATCAAGGAAGAGTTCTCATCCAGGAAAAAAGAGGTCGTTGTTCCCCTCTATTTGGCTCTCATTAGACTCATTATTGTGTACAATGCCCCTTTTGGAATGTACCATACAAGGCATCTGCGATAGCAGGAAAGGCCACAAAAATACCTCACAAAGAGGATTGCAGGACTTATGCTTACTTACAGATGCCCTACGCTGACCGTCTCAAAAATATCCAGCTTTACTCCGTAGCATATCGGCTACTTCAAGGTGATCTCTACCTAACATACAAAGCTATGTCAAACCCAGAGCTGTTGGACATGCTACACCTAAAGGAATCCCAATTCCCTCAAGCTACATGCTCCGGGGACCAAAACCTTGTCATCACAATAAACAGAACATGCTTGAGGGATAGATTCCTGACCCAGAGACTTCCCATACTCTGGAACAAGCTACCTAGCTATGTCAAACAGAGTTCCTCATAAGCACTCTTCAAGTGAAATCTTGATGAGTGGATGGGAAATAGGAAATTAATCCCAGGGATCACTTCTGTGGCTCTGCTTGAAGGAAAATAACCTTCTTGGGTGGCAAAAGCCAGGGAACCTTATTGGCTAGGCTTACATAGGCCCCTAGGCCGATAGCCTAGTACCTACCTATAAACCTATGAACCTATGAGATTTCAAAGTAGAAAAGAAGAAAGAATGGAGAAGATTATCTAATTTACTTAAAAGACAAGAATGACGTAACAGGAGGAGTGCGGGTCACATAGTTTTCAGATCACTGAGCAGTATGCTCTAGGATGGGAGAATACAGAGAAATAACAAAGGAGGCAAAGAGATGAAAAGATTAACTAGAGAATTTAGAAAGAAGGATTCCTTTAGATAAGGGAATTAAGACTAAGGAAAAGTTATTTAAAAAACTGAACACATTGGAGGGTAGTGTACAATCAAAAGTACAGAAATATATTTTGAAGCATTGAGAAAAATAAACAAATAAATACGATGGAATATTAAGAAATTATCCAAAACCATGAGAAAGTGTTTGACCAAGAACTGAGCAAAATATTAGAAATAAAAAGACAGATATATGAAGACAGTAGATAAGAAATAAAATGATGTTATATAGGTAGATTTCTTTTCCTAAAAGGAAAGAGAGAAGTTTTTCCTTATTTAAGAAAACAAATAAAAATAGGAAAAGAAAGGATGGATGCTATCTCACATGGTGAAGTGGACATAAAATGTTACAAGGAGATATTTTGGAAATGGTAAAGAAATTTGTGGAAACAATGCATGAAAAATAGGAAACAGAAAGTCAAGAAGAACAGATAGTGAAAAAAATATCTTCAAGATCATGTTTAAAGGTGTAGAAAGAACTTTAAAACAGTGTATTTTGCATCCTTTAAAAAATATTAAGTTTAAAAGATTGTTTCTGAATGCAGAAGACAAAATATACAGTACAGTATTTACAGAATGTATATTGATGGATAGGCAGGAAGTGCTTACATCACTTTTGGTATCAGTTGCAACTATACTGGATTAGCATACCTAAGTGAGTGTAAATTAGTTATGCAACAGCCAAATTGTTAAAGTAATTGTGTGGCAAAACTAATTTAATTTTACCTGCCTATAGTAATCCAGTACAATTACAGCTGGATGCAAAATGACGTATGTCCTGCCTGCCCATCCATGAATACCCATGCTGTAAACACTGCACTGTACACATTGTCTTCCATGTTTGAAAGCAATTTTTTTTAAAAATGGTTTATGTACAAATAGGTAGATCTTTTGTTTTTGCAATCTTTAAAAATTAAAAGAAAGTTTTAGGACATGATATAAGAACATAGGAAACAAAGAAAGGTGATAAAAGGAGGTAAAATGAATTAATACCAGAACTGATGGTCTAATATATGATTGTTATAAGGACATGAATAAAGATGAAAGATAAGTTTTACAAAAAGTATAATGGAAGAAGGCATATGCAGTAGTGGGATACAATGTATATGGAAAAAGGATGAAGGTAAGGTATTAAAATGTAACAGAAGCCTGTAACACTAGGGCCCACTGGGCAACCATTTGAAATGTCCCTACTCACTATAGCCATTTCCTTAATCTGGAGATGGACTAGCTGAAAAAATGACATATGTCTATGTATGTATATATGGGTCTAGGACTATTCACTGAAAGCACATTTCACTGAAACACATTTGACTGTGCACAATTCACTGAAAGCTCAATTCACTGAAAACACAATTCACTGAAACACATTTCACTGAAAGTTATATATGACCTTTTCCCCACTGTACTGCGACCCTGGAGTTAGTTAATATAGTAAGGGGGTGTGGGGGCACCACACATAGTTTGGATATATATTATGTATATATAAATATATATATATATATATATATATATATATATATATATATGCAGTCCATGATTAGAATATTGCCTTTTCTCTGAGTTATGGTGATCTCTGAGTTAGTATAAATAAGCGTAAGAACTGTGAAGGTCTTGTCCTCCACATTGGGGGTGCAGTGAAGTTTAAAGGAAAAGAGTGATGTTTAAGATTTGTGATTTTGTTGAAATTTCAATTTTTTTTCATTGTATCTGCACTTAGCATTTTGAGTGCTGACAAAATCTCCAAGTTTGCCACAGGCTACAGATCT
Organism: Protopterus annectens; assembly: GCF_019279795.1. Taxonomy (NCBI): domain Eukaryota; kingdom Metazoa; phylum Chordata; order Ceratodontiformes; family Protopteridae; genus Protopterus; species Protopterus annectens. Next base: position 81,617,094 of record NC_056727.1, on the reverse strand, counting down.
TCCACCTACCACTATAGTGTCTTTCACAAACTAAATTGGTTAGAGCTGCCCAATTATCTCACCTACATTCAACTCATCCATGCTCACAAACTCATCTTCAAACCCTCTCTCTGCCCCTCCCTTGCCTCCACCTTCAAAATGCACCTACCTGATAGACTCCTAAGATCAAATAACCAGAACCTGATTGAGCTACACAAGCCTGCTCATCCACCAGGTAAACATCTACTATATTTCTCCTTAGCACACCTTTGGAACTCCCTTCCACCACTCATCCGTCCCACTGATAGCTTCTTTATCTTCAAAACCTTGCTTCACTCAGATCTAATATCACTCTGGGAATGCCAACTCCTACCCTACATAATTCCTTTAGTAACCGAGCCTTTTCTCTCGCTCCCCTCTTCCCTCCCAAGTTATCAACTCTTACCCCCTTCCCTCCTTTTCCCACCCCACACTAAGCCATCTACCTCCCCAACTCCTTCCTTACTGTCTTCCTCTTCTAATCTTTCCCTCTCTGCTCATTTCTCCCCTATCTCACTTCCCTACTAATCTCTTATGAAACCTAAGTATTTCTTGCCCCTACTGTTATATTTTCTACCATAGGAGCAAATATGTTTGTAAATAACTATGTTTTTATAATCTCTGTCTTGCATTTTTACTAAATTATACCTTAAATGCCATGTTTTTCTGTATGTCTGTATTACTATATTACTTATAACTTGTCTATTATGTATACTGTCTTTTATGGAGCTTTTCTCCCCAGGACTTCATTAAACATGGGCTCGTCCTTGCCCAATAGACCATCCTGGCAAACAAACTGGAAATAATAATAATAAAATAATAAATTTCAATAGGGAGCTGAAAAGTGAGTATAGTTACTGATGACAGTGATACAAAAAGGATGGAGAAGGCACTGGCTAAAGCAGTATGATAAGGGGTTTGTAATATAAAAGGAAGAGAGATGAAAGAAATGTGAATTATAGTGAAAGATATAAGACTGCAGCTTCTGATAATGTGAAACATAAGGCAGAATGGCAGATTTTGGTGATATATGGCATATGAGAAAAGTATTAATCGAATAAAGACAAGTTATGAAAAATCATGTACACAGATCATTATGAAATGGTGCAAGGGAAAATAAGAATTAAGAAGTGAGTAAAACATGGGTGCCCTATATGTATGTGCTTATTTGCAACAGTAATGAATGCAATAATAAAGATGTGTATACTCAAAATAATGGAACAAAAAAACTGATTCCTTTTTTATAATCTATGAAAGTTTGCATTTATGAACGATGTTATGGTTTTTGCTTCAGTATATACAGATATGTTGCATGCTTTTATAGTTTAATTGATGTTTTAATTGATTCATTTTGTCACATGATTTTACTCTTTTTTTTGCCTGGCTGGCTTACTATTTAAACAAGGAATGTTGTTTTTTATGGCTATGCATCGCTAAAGAGCTTGTGTCTAGAATGCTTTGCTGTGTTAGACTTCTACCACTAAAGTGTGAACGTTGAGCTACTGGTCTTTGTTTTTCATTATATTCAAAGTAAGGGAGGCATGCTGGGAAATGGAAGAAAAAGTTATATTACCAATATTTATGAAATATTTATATGCTTTACCTCTATGAAAGGAAAAACAAGGGGTGTATAAGTGAGGCAGTAATAGGAACTGAAAAACTGTTAAAGCTGTAGTGCAGTTAAATAAAATGTAGTGTAAGAGATCTGGTGAGATAAAAAAAATAAGTGGAATATATTTCACAATAAAGGAAATAAAGATTTTGGTAGTGAAAATTTAATGAGTATTAAAGTAAAATAAGTCAATGGAAAGAGATACTGGAACAAGTAAAAAATATATTGACTTTTAAAAAGCTTTATCATTCCAAAAAATATATTTTTATAATACTTATATTTTATGGCAATATATATATATATATATATATATATATATATATATATATATATATATATATATATATATATATATATATACACAGAGAGAGAGCCGAGAAAGAGAGAGCTTGTCCCATGTGAATGGGAAAAAGAGTTATAAAAATATAAAAATGCATAGAAAAGGAAAAACGCAGAATGGAAGAAATGGAATATATAAGAATAAAAAGTGATATTCATGGCAAAATGAAAGAATTGCATAACATAATTTTGAAAAATTGTTTTATGGTAGCCATTGAAGAAATTAAAAGAAAATGAAAAAGACAATAAAAGAGAGAAGAAAAAGGTTTAACATTTTTGAAGATACACAGGATTTTTGTTTTGCTGGGGATTTTATTAGATTAGTTGCAGGTGAAAGGGATTATGAATGATAAGATAATAGAGGAAAGAAAATATCATGATTGTAATGAAGAAGAAACAATGCTACATTATTTTTATGGACTATAAAATAACATTTTTGGGGAATGTTTAAAAATAAAGACAAATTAGAAGGATTTAAATGCATAAATATGGGTATGACATTTTGTGATATACATGGTAAAGTAAATAAATGTGATATTGTTACATGGGCTAAATATTGTTTATGGTAATATCACTGATGTGGAAAACAAGATGTGAGGATTTTATATAACAAAAAAATGGAAGAGGATGATGTATTAGCAGAAATAAGAGAACTATGAAAGAAAGAATGAGGACAACTTCTCTGTGCTGGAAGCCTTTGTTTCCTCTTGCCTTCTTCATGTCTGTCCCAAATCTTCTTCAGCAGGTTTTCTCCTGCTTTCCATCATGTGATCTTAGTCAACTGCAATTTGTTCTCTTTAACATTCTCTGCAATTGGAGCTACTTTGTCTTCTGCTCCAATGTCCTCATTTCTTCATCTGTGCAACAGTGTGCATCCTACCACCTATCACAGGCACTTCAACTACATCACTTTGAGCTTTCTCATCTGATCTGCCTTCAGTGCCCAGGTTTATGTACAATACAGGAGCACTGGTTGCACACCTGTTTAGTACACGTAACTTTTCAGATTCTTTGGCATTCTTTTGTCATCCACTAACCATGACACTCTATGCTATTTGGCTGCAGCCTCTCTCATTCTAGCTTTGACATCCTCACTCAGACTTCCTTTCTCAACTGGCCATGTCTTTCAGTTACTTAAAGCTATTAAACTGTTCCACTATTTTCCCTTCTTTCTTAATTTTCAGCTGCTTCTGATTTCTCCAAATGCTGTCATGTCAGTTGTCTTGACAAAAGCATTCTATAGCGATGTTAACAATCTCAGTGGCAACACCCACATCTCCTCTGAGTTACAGTAGAATGGCATGAAAATTATGGCGCCAACTGATATTGCCAACATCCTGGCTGATAGGTTCAGAGCAACTTCACCCCAGTCTCACCCCCTAAAAGGCCCATATCCGTACTGGAAGAATGCAGTGCCCCTGCAATCACAACTGAGCAGGTTAAAACTGCCCTCTCCAAAGCCAAAAACACAGCATCCATGGAACCGGACAATATCCCAGGCTGCATTCTACAGGAACTTCAGAATGAACTGGGCCCCCACCTAAGCACCATGTTCAATCACAGCCTCATCTCAAGCAATTTCATTACATGTGCTTTCAGTTTTACATGCCTTTCTCCTATCACTGGAAGTTGCTGTTGTTTTTGTTCAGATTCTGCTTATAAGCTACTTTACCTGCATAGAGTAGCTTTGTTGATCTGTCCATCACCAGTATGTCTTTCACCAGTATGATTTTAATGCATACTCACTCCCACAGGGAATGCCTCTGTGAGTCTGAGCACTGTTATTCTTATGCCATTGGGTCCTTGTACAGAGCCTACATTAATTTTACCAATGTTTCTGGGACTTCAAAGCATCACAGGACTACCCAAATCATCTTTTTTCAGGACCTTATCATATGGTTTCTCAAGGTGTAGGAATGCCCAGTTGGACTCTTTCCTCATCTCTAGCTTCTTCTCAACTATCTGTCTTATTGCAAACATCAGAACATTTTTGCTGCATCCTGATCTGAATCCATGCTACTCATCTGACATCTTATTTTCTACTACTCTGCATATTTATTTATCAATCACTCACTGCCCACATTTGTGAATGTCCATTTTTGTTTTGGAACACTAGTACCACAAAGCTTATTCTCCAGTTATATGGGATATGCCTTTCTCTCTATACTGCTACAACTTCTTTCTAGAGCAATTTCTCCCCTAACTCACCGAACATCTTGATCCCAGTTCTGATCTCACCCAAACATTTTGAGTCTATTTAAAAATCAAATTGTTTTTAAATTATTTTAAATATGAATGTAAAACCTAAGCATGAAAATTGTGCAAATAATTGAGTTAAACTTTATTGTTTATTATGTTTATTTATTTTTTGAAGGTACAAAATAAATAAACGTTCGAATAAAGCAAACGGAAAGACGAACCAACACCACAAACTGTAGAAAAAGACAAAAATGCAGGAGAAAGGCACCTCAAACACCAAGCAATCTTCAGCTATTCAGCTCTTTAATAAAAAGTGATGAACAAACCACAGTACCACACTGAAAATGTTAAGCAGTTTTCGTCTGGTTCAATGATAAAACTTCTTCAGACAAATAGCAGGTACAAACTGACTTTTATACAAGAATACAATTCCCTCTGCCCCCTAATTGTTCAATTATTCAATAAATTGAAAATTGATCATACAAATAAATCTCTAAAACCAAACTAAAATGCATTCATTAAAAACAACGATATCATCCCAAATGTGTAACTAACTATGTCTACTATCAACATGTGCCATTCTAAAATAATATGCATACAATTTTTCATAATATTATAAAATAAATACATATAAATTGCATTTAAATATTTCAATATTTCCATTCTGCAACCATCAATTGACCCTTCATTCACTATGGAAGTTAACAGTCAGGTATCAAAAAATGTATAAACCACCAATCAACTACAATAATGAAAACCATATAAGCATCAAATACAAAACATAAAACATGACACAGGATGACTTGTCATAATAAAAATGCTTATCCTTCCTGGCGATATTCATTAATTACTCCAATAAAAAAGAGAACAAGGACCCCTCCCATTGTAGCTGTTATAGACCGATTTCTCTACTTAATAACGATTACAAATTGTTTATGTCTATATTAGTCAATAGAATTAAAAAATCCTTGACTCAAATCATAAATGAGGACCAAACAGGCTTCATCTATGGCAGACATGCTTATGACAATATGCAAAGAATCCTAACCATTATTGAAATATTAAATAGAGATAATATAGAGGCTCTCATAATCACGCTAGATATAGAAAAAGCATTTGATTCAGTGAATTGGGACTACTTATTTAGAATTCTAGAACTTTTTGAGTTTCCTCTAAATTTTATTAATATGATAAAGAATATATATAAAGATAATTTGGCCTATGTAAAATTAGGTCCATTTACATCAGAAGCTTTCAAAATAACTAAAGGCACTAAACAAGGTTGTCCTATGTCTCCCATTCTTTTTGCCTTATCAATAGAGCTATTTGCAATTACAATACGCAGTGACTCAAAAATTGAAGGCTTAAGTATTCATAATAAATTTAACTCCAAGGTTATGTTGTTTGCCGATGATATACTACTAACTTTATCACCAAATAATGAATCTTTTCATGAACTAGAAATGCAAGTGGAAAATTTTTTTCTAAATTCTGGCCTTTGTTTTAATAAATCTAAATCAAAACATATTTTATTTAACAGAAAGGGGGACTTTCACTTGAGTAGATATCATATACTTGGATAAAAAGTCTCTACTTTAGAATATCTAGGAATTATTATATCTGATAAAATAGATACTACTCTGACACTAAACTATAATAAAATTTTAAACTCAATAAGAACACATACGGATAATTGGAATAAATTGATTCTAAAATTTGAGGACAGATTGCAGCTAATAAAAATGATTCTTCTACCACAAATAAATTATATAGCACTAGCAATACCTATAATTCCAAATAAAAAAATTCTGAAAGAAATTAGCAAAACCCTATTACGTTTTCTTTGGTATCCCAAAAGGAATAGAATTGCTTTTTCTCATCACATTAGACCATGGGAATTAGGGGGAATTAATTTTCCAAATATAGAGACGTATATCAAAGCCTCCATTTTTAAACTAGTTTTAAACTGGGTAAATCCAAATTTCTCTTCTGCTTGGAAATCTCTACATATGATTATTTACTTAAATGAAAACAAAATAATAAATAATACATCACACTATATTCACAAAAATAGATTTTGGCATATATTATGCATTAATCTTCAAAATAACATAACAAAACCTACTAATCTATCATATTTAAATAATATTTATAATTTATTCAGATCCTTTATTAACTCAAATCCTGACATAAAAGTATGGTTTGAACTGTTATTACCATTTAATACATCAAAGAAATTTAAAAAGAAAATTCATGATAACACCCTCATTAATTGGGAATCTAATAATCTCATATGTTGGGCCCAATGCATAAATAATCTTAAAACATTAACTAGTCAACAAGTTACAAATGAATTTAATATAATAAATGTAGACAGAGTAAGTCTCCAGAAAATTTTACTCTACTCTAAAAATGTATGCAAAATTATTAATGATTCGTCCTTCAAGTATAAGCCAAAACTTATAAACTATATTCAAGAACTGATTTATGATAACCATAACTGGCCAAATTCAACATCTAAACTATACAAGATTTTAATAGTCTACAAGGCTAAAATAGATCAAAGCACTTGGAATTTTATATCTAGAGGTTTATCAACAAATCTGTCAAATGATTGTAAAAATAATCTTCTGTTCTCCATTAAACTAACTTCTAATACACAAACATGGCGAATCTTCACCTGGAAATTTTTGCAAAGAGCCTTTTATACTCCAAATAAAATAGCTAAATTCAACTCAAATCAAAATGTTATTTGTTGGAGATGCTCTTCAAGCTGTGAAGCGGATTGGTTTCATATATTTTATGATTGTATTAAAACGTTTTGGGAGAAAATTGGCAATTTTCTTCAAGCTATTTATAATGATACATTTGTTTTAACAAAGTCTTTAATTTTTTTGAATATAGATGAATTAGTAGTTATGAATAAAAGAGATCAATATCTTTTATGTACTATTCTGGCGGTTGCCAGAAAGTGTATCACAAGGAAGTGGAAATCTGCAACTCCTCCGTGTTTTGAAGACTTTATATTTCTACTTAAGGAGACTGCTCAAAAGGAGATAAAAGTCAAGGAAGAAAGAATGTTCCCCAGAAAATGGTCAGACAACCTCTGGAATAAAATACTTACACTCATAGAAGTAATGCAACTAGACACAATCTCCATCATATGAGTTCAAAGAGATATAGACTTTCGTGGACTTTTTTTTTTTTTTTTTTTTTTTAATCTTCTTCTTTTCTGGATTTTTTATTAATTATTATTGTACTGTTTCTCCTTTGGGTCACTTGTAAATATTGTAAATAATGTTTTTGTTCCTTTTACTATTATTGAATTGTAATCTAAATTTACTGTTTTTTTATTTCTTCTCAAGAAACAAAATAAAAATTTGTTGAGTAAAAAAAAAAAATAATAAAAATGCTTATAAAAAGTGGTTATCTATTTAGACTTTTAAGTTTTAATAAACATTGTATAGAGCACCTGTCATTTATACCCGGGTAATGGCAAGCATCTAAACAAATCTGCCACATCAATTCTCTTTTTTCTAATAACAAAGATCACAGACCACCCCTTATTTCACCAGTTACATGGTCAATTATAAAACAGAGAATCACCAGCAGGGTAAGGTACCAAACAAACAGAGCAAAGCACAATGAAAAAAATGAAAGTTTGGTACACCAAGACAATCGAAGCCGACCATGAAAGTCAAATCAAGGTTCTTTAATTTGCAAATTCAGTAAGAGCTTTCACGTTTGTATAAAACGTTTCATCAGACTTTCTAAAACTATTAGACACAAGTCCACTTAAATACTTCAGTTAAAAAACAATCAACCGATTAGAAGTCAATTACTTCTTAAAGTATCTGTGTTCATAAAATTCTACATTCATTATATATAATATTAAATCATCAAAAAATCTAATGAACAAAAGCATAAAACATATAGCATCATAGATTCCTACCATCATAAAGCAAACTAAAAATAAAATTAATAATACATATATATAGCAACTCTTGTGCAATGTTCATAAAATTTCAATACAATTTTATGTACAAGAGATATATATAAAAAATATATATGAAATATCTGCAAAAAGTATATATATTTCATACTTCTAATTGTTGCATGAAAACCAGTTGTGGAGTCTAACAACAAATTAGTGTTTTAGGGCGCGATCTTTTAGAAAGGGTTTAAGGGAAACCCTTTCATTCAAACCATGACCTCTATCAGCTTGTAACCTGATGATCCATTTCCCCTCCTCTTTCTCAGTGTAATTACCTATATCTCCTAATCTTTCTGTGGTAGTAATAAATTCTAAAACTAAAAATTTTAAATTATGTGACGTGTTGTTATTAATAACGTGTCTGGCTATCGCATTATTTTCATTTTCTTTGTTAATGGCGTATATGTGTTCTCGTATTCTTTCCCGTAACGTTCTATTCATTTTACCAACATAAAAACTATAACATTTCTGACAAGTAGCAAGGTAGACAACATTTCTAGTCCTGCAATCTGTATAATGTTGAAACTCATATTTTTTGTGTGTATCTGGATGTACAAATATATTAGTACTGGCTACGTATCCACATTGGTAGCAATGATGACAAGGAAAAGTTCCTTTTCTAATAGATGGCCTTGATCTCTGACCTCTTTGCTCATAGCATAGGATCTGGTTCAAAGATTTGGTGTTCTTATAACAAAAACTAGGAACAGTGCCAGCTAACTTCTTGACATCTTCATCCAATAATAGTACATTCCAGTTTCTTTTAATCAATTGTGTTACTTTATTATTCTTATTTGTATAAGGAATAAGAAATCTATTCGAAGTCCCAGTAGAGCTTTTCGTTTTTCTAGTTTGTGTATGTCTAACTCTCTGTATAAAAGGTTGACCTAATGTACTGCGTTCTACTTCTTGTAATGTCAACAAGTCCTTCTCATGATAACCTCTTGCTACAAAATCTGTCTTCATGTCTAAAATCACTTCGGTGAACACATTATCTTTGCTAATTATGTGAGAAGTTCTAAGTGCCTGACTCTTAACTATGTTCTGAAGAATATGTGTTGGATGCATACTATCTCGATGTAAAAAAGCATTCCTTCTTCAGTCTTTCTTAAATACTTCTGTGGTAATTGTATTATTATATTTCTTTAATAACACATCTAAGAATTCAATCTGCGTCTGCGAATTCTTACCAGTTAAGACAAGGAAGGTCGTGGTACCATTAATATAAGTGATGAAATCATTCAATGTCGAAAGGTCTCCTCCCCAAATGAGGAAGACATCATCAACAAAACGTCTATAGTATTTAATATGTTTTGAAAAAAACATACGCTCCAAGATATGTGTGTTCCCAATAAGCCAATACCAAATTGGCATAAGAATTGGCACAAGGTGTGCCCATTGCCACACCTGTTACCTGTAAAAAATATCTCATCATATGTGAAGACATTATTGCTCAGTATTGAATCCATTAACATTGTGATTCTAATGATGTTGTCATTGGTAAACCCCTTCTGTATTAAGAACAACCTTAAATATTCAATTCCAGTATCATTGGGTATACTAGTAAAAAGCGATGTGACATCTAACGTTACCATAAAGTCATCATCTATCATGTGACCATCTTCAATATATGTCACTAAGGTTTCTAGAAAGTGTCGTGTGTCTCTCAGAATAGAGTCAGTGGACTCTACTACAGGTCGTAACTGTTTTTCCACATAGATGGACATGGCTTCTGTCAGCCATCCTTTACTAGCAACAATCGGTCTTAAAGGGGGGTTAATCAGAGTTTTGTGTACCTTGGAAAGCCCTCTGAAAGTAGGTACACAGGGTTTTTCTTTCAATAAATATTTATACAATTGTTCATCTATGATGTTACACATCAACATGTCATAAAGATCATCGCATACCCTTTTAATCAATATGTCCAATTGAGACATGGTTAAAGCTCTATATGTATCAGTGTCTAACAACATATTATTTATAGTCACATTATAAAAATCAGCATCTAATACCATGACTGCTCCTCCCTTGTCTGCTGGTCTAATAATAATAGAGGAATTATTCTCAAGTGTTTTCAAGGCTTGTCTCTCTTCCTTACTTAAATTATAAAACTCTGGTCTAGATTTCTGTTGATCAAGTTGGAAGGCTGTCAGCAAATCCCTCTCACATGCTTTTTCAAAGCTATCAATTAAAGGATGCATCAAAGCTATATAGGAGGAAGGCCTCTTAAAAGCATATACATCATCTACACCATTGTCATTATCTTTATAATGTAAAGATAATGTTAAATTCCTAGTAAAACACTTCAAAGCAATAATCAAATCTACCACATCTGCATGCTGTGAAGGGATGAAAGATAGATTTTTTGATGATTTAATATTATATATAATGAATGTAGAATTTTATGAACACAAATACTTTAAGAAGTAATTGACTTCTAATTGGTTGATTGTAGTTTAACTGAAGTATTTAAGTGGACTTGTGTCTAATGGTTTTAGAAAGTCTGATGAAATGTTTTATACATTATTAAAGAAGAATTAACTACTAATGGCTCCTTATTGGTAAACGGGTCACTCCTATTGTTAAAATCAACATTTACAGAAGTTCAGTTATAGAGCTCAATGAAAAAAGAGGTTTAAAAGTTCTGTGTGCACTAACTGATGATTTAAACAAACAATTAGTGCTATTAATGTTATTCATAGTCACAGTACCTGGAACAATTAAGTCCCTTTTCAAAACACTCCCGGGGTTATCTCTTTTTCTTGGTATTGCTTTTTTTTGCTGCTGTTGGTCATTTCTCCCTTTCTGACTCTTGTCTCCTCCAGTCACTTGTTGGCTGGAGCTCTTTTGCAAAAAACATGGTCGCCATGTTCAGGATCAGTTTCAATGACAGGAAAATCATCCAATTGGTCTAGTTGCTTCCCTGGTTGCTCCATCTGTTGATTCTGACTGTAAGTAACCATTGTCGTTGAACGTAAAGGTGCCGTACTCCACCGGGCTGAACCATTCTGGCTCTGAGAGCATGGGGGGATAGGGTAAGCTGTACCACAGCCATATGCCTAAATGTCCTGTTGCAGTTTTTTTTAAGTTTGGTCAATTTCAATTTATCAATATGTTTATCAGTGCTATCAAGCATCTGTTATAATCATATTTATACCGAGGAAATTCCACAGAATCACAGATGCGTGCATTGATAACTTTAATTTCATCGTTCAGGCAGTTTACCATATTAACATAGTGTTTACTGATAAGTTGCATCAGTTCAGAGCCATGCCTATTAAACAAATCCAGCAAATCCTTATGAAGGGGGGAGCCTGGAAGGAGACAGTTATGGTAGTGCCATGGTCTTAGTCCTTTTGGAACAACTCTTTTAGATATTCATTAAAATAGGCTGTTTCCAACTGTAACTTTTTAGTCTTAAACAGTTTGGCATCCAGCAATTTCAAATCAGATGCTATCAATGCAGGTGCTCCCAATGACAGTTTCTTATTAGTTCCAGATACATTGTTAATGGTTTTATTCAGCACAGGAACAGAATTTAACAATTTTGAAACATCAAACCATCCTATATGATCTCCATTATTAGAGACAGTCTCAGAATTTTGACTAAGGGGAGTATGACTAGTCTTACTTTTTACTTGGGAAGTGTCAGCTTCCAAATTCAGGCTTTTAGCAACAGAGACACAATTGGATGAAGGTAAGACAGCATCTAAATGTTCTGCCAAAGTGTCTAAGCATAGGGAAAGCATAGCTATTAGTCTAGTAAGGTTCCCACCTTCATGCTGGCTTTCCTGAGTATTGTAGAGATCCTGGTACAATCTGACTTTTATACAAGAATACACTTCCCTCCACCCCCTAATTGTTCAATTATTCAATAAATTGACAATTGATTATACAAATAAATCTCTAAAACCAAACTAAAATGCATTCTGCAACTGACACCAATTGACCCTGCATTCACTATGGAAGTTAACACTCATTGTTGTAGTTGATTAAATGTGTGGTTTATACATTTTTTGATACCCGAGTGTTAACTTCTATAGTGAATGCAGGGCCAATTGGTGTTGGTTGCAGACTGGACATATTGAAATATTTAAATGCAATTTATATGTATTTATTTTATAATATTTTGAAAAATTGTATGCATATTATTTTAGAATGGCACATATTGATAGTAGACATAGCTAGTTACACATTTGGGATGATATAGCTGTTTTTAATGAATGCATTTTAGTTTGGTTTTAGAGATTTATTTGTATGATCAATTGTCAATTTATTGAATAATTGAACAATTAGGGGGCGGAGGGAAGTGTATTCTTGTATAAAAGTCAGTTTGTACCCGCTGTTATTTGTCCGAAGAAGTTTTGTCATTGAACCAGATGAAAAGTGCTTAACATTTTTAGCGTGGTACTGTGGTTTGTTCATTACTTTTTATTAAAGAGCTGAATAGATGAAGATTGCTGGGTGTTTGAGGTGCCTTTGTCCTGAATTTTTGTCTTTTTCTGATAAAGCAACCTGTACTCTTTTATGATAAGTAGGATGGCATCTTTTACATCCATCTACACTACGATCAACTCAAGCAGATGAGATTTCAGTTCAACATTTCATCCAAAGGGCGCCACAGTCAGGAGTGCAGCACCCTCTACTTATGCTGTTATGCAGTGTCAGTATTGGAAAATGAATACAAATACCTGCTCTGGGAATGCAACCCACATCCTTCTCATCCTCCAGCAATAACGGCAAGTGTGCTTTCTGTTAAGCAACCAACAAATACAATAAGCAGATGTGTAAACTAGTATTAAGGATTATATTCTGTCCACCTTAAGCAAGCCAACTGCATTATGTCCTTTCTGACTGACTTTCTTTAAATCTTTCAATACATTTATTCCTATAAAATAAACAATTTCCAGGTCACATGTCATATACATAAATTACTTGCCTTTTCGGGCAAGTGATTCATGTTGTATAAAGCATGATGAAAGCAAATTAGCTGTTTTACATGCATGTTGAAATTTGGCTTGGAGAATATGGAAATGGGTCTAGTCAGTTAAAGTAATTAGAGAGTCTTAAGTTTATGTATAAGAAGACTATATACTGAAGGAAAATATAGAATGATAGCATGAGAAGATTCAAAGCTCAAATTATAATATGGTATAATATAATATAATATATTATACAACGACCCCCCCATTAATATTCCAAAACGTGCACGCTGATTGGTCAGCATGCACATTGTAAATCAGAGTTATACTAATGGGAAAAGGTCCGGTCGCCCAGACTTTTTCGATTAGTATAACTCTTTTTTTTCCATCAATGGAGAACGCCAGATCGCCGTTGCTTTTTGCACACTATCTCGCTATGTTAAACGAGTTTAAAATAGCGAGACAGCTTTAAAAAAAGTAATGGAGCTCTTCCTATCTCCTTTGCTTTTTTTAAAGGTGTTCTGCTATGTTAAATGGGTTTAACCTAGTGAGACAGCTTTAAAAAAAGCAACAGAGATTCTTGCTTTCTCCATTGCTTCTGCCCACAGTTCTGATGTACTGCGTAAGCATACGCATGTACAGTACATCAGAACTTCCACAGAATACCAGACAGCTGTGGAAGGGCAGCAAGGAGGCATTATACAATGCCATTATTTAAGAAAAGTAATTATTTTTTTTCTTAAATAATGTCATTGTATAATAGCAATAACCCACGCCTGGGTGTGGGTAATGCTGGATTTATCCACAGCTGTCATTGTTTGGCCACTCGGGCTTTGCCCTCGTGACCAAACCACACCAACTGTGGGTAAATCCAGCATTACCCACACCCAGGTGTGGGTTATCATTATAATATAATATAATATAATATAATATAATATAATATAATATAATATAATATAATGTAATAATATAATATAATATAATATAATATATAATATAATATAATAAACTAAGATTGTATATAGTGAATGAGATTATGCTGATACGTGACACAAAGTACATTGCAGCAAGGTCACTGATATTAAAGGATGATGGTAGACCTCTCACTTTATGCTGATCTGTACTGAACATTATATATCCAAGTCTGTATGAGTACATGGGACAGAAGATGTTATGTATATTGATCAAAGAACAGGTAAGGCTCCATTAGAGGCTGACTAGATGGTAAAAATGAACTGTGATAATGGAGAAATGAATTGTAAGTTTGAATTGCTCATTAATATTTTTTGGCAGCTCCTTACCATGACATCAGTGTAATGGAATATCAAATTTCATATGTCTGAGACTATATGATCGACATTCTGTAATGTTAAAAAAGAAAACAAAACAAAATAAAATTGTTTTTACAGAGAGGCAAGCCCCCCCATGCATTCTCACAGCCTCTACTGATCATATACACTAAGGCTGAGATAGCAAAACAGTGGGGAGAGGTGTAAAGTCCCCAATCCTCACTGCACCACAATCTCCACAGAAATATTTTGACTTTTCAGAAAGTTGATCATATGGTGTCATCCATACCAACATTTTACTTCCTGAAAAGTTGATCTTCTGATGGGGTCCTCTCATGGGTACATATGGCACAAATTCAGGTTTTATTAGTAGCAGGTATAAATCAAGCAACAACCAAAAAACAGCCTATGTAACTGCATGAAGCTAAAATAATTATGTGAACACTTGCAGTGCAGCTATGCACATGTGAAGTCATGTTCATGGATGTATGTTTGTGTACTTATTTTAGGAATCAGGTTTTATGTGTCACACTCATACAGTGCCAGGTAAGAATAAAGAAAAAAATAAACCGCTTTGACTTCACACATTAAAATCCATATAAGAGGACAGAGAGGTTGGTAGTGAAGGTATTTTTTTTTTTTACAAAACGAACCAAATACAGAAATCCTATGAGATACAGCTTATAAATGAATGCATTATGTTAAATGTAAACCAACAAAGAGAGAGAGAGAGAGTGTGAGAGCAGAACATCATTAACAAAATGATGTGGAGGCATATCTATTGATGATGTACATAATGTTCTACTGGTACCTATGTCATAGAGTAATATCCATTCCGAAGAATAAAAGGCATTGCTTTAGGATTTTAGTATTTTTGTATCTTATTTTCCCCCTTTCTTTACTATAACATGATAGCCTTTCTTCTGTGACATGACAGTCTGAAATATCAATTTAGCTAACATTGTTCATAAGTTATCTTCAGCTTCAGCATTCATTATGCCTGGTGTCTGGAGAAGAAAATGTATTGCATTTATTTGTTTATTTAATTACTGTGTTTGTTGAGTGTGTAGGTTTGCTGATCCTTGGATGCTCTTTAACCATGACTTGGCTGCAGAATCACAGCACATTACAAAGTTAATATTACTCACAACACAATCATAGCACAGTATTTACATAACTAGTTACAGTTTACATTACACAACAAATAAAGTTCAACAGTGCAATACTGTATGTTATATAATATCAAGGTATTTGCACTAACAGACACTGTTTAACTTGCACAGATAAAGCAATACAGTTTTATTGGGTCTATTTTATATATCCGAATGCTTAAATGTTCAAATCACTAAAGATCAAACTTTAGTGATCAAACATTTAAATGTTCAAATATATAAAATAATAAAAAAAAAATAACCAAAAAAATGTAAAACTAAAGGGTGTAAGCTGCGTCCCCCCACACCCCCTGCTGCTTAAATATACCAACTCCAAGATTACGCTACAGTGTAGGAAATGGGAAATATTCCATTTCTGCACTGTAGCACACTAATCGATCCCGAGTTGGTATATTTAAATAGCGAAGGTGCAGGGGCTTTCCCCCTTGCTTAAACCCTTCAGTTTTACTTTTTTCTTTTAAATATTAATTTTTAACATATTCGAACATTTAAATGTTCAATCACTAAAGTTCGATCTTTAGTGATTCGAACATTTAAGCATTCAAATATATAAAATAGACCCGTTTTATCATATATATTGTTGTTATGCCATTCCAGAAATAGATAACTAGGATTAAAGTATTAAAAGGGAAAAGATAGCAATATAATGGCAGCCATATTAAGAGGGTAGTAAGAGAAAGTAAAACAGGATGGAGGAAAAGAAAAAAACTAGTAAAAAGCCTGCAACATCAGTATTTTTTTATAATCATAGTTACATACTTTGATTCCTGTAGTAGGATTAAGGCCATTTAGAGAAGCTGCTAGTTGATGATTCGTGGAAGAGAGACTAGATGACTTAGGCTTGTCTAAGACAATGGAACATCTGTAGTGCTCATAAAGTTTTGTTCAGAATGATTTATAATCTGCAGGTTGTCTAATTTCCTGAGAAAACTTGTTCCATGTAGCTGGAACAATTTACTATTCATTTATTATTTCTTGGGGGTTCTGGTTTGTTTTGTTTTATTTCACAAACCATGTTACTTAGATGTTTTTACACATTTTTGTAAATTGGTAAGTATTCAATATCAATAAAGTAGTTAGGATAAGGCTAAGTTTGTTAAGTGTATACTGGAGATTCCCTTCTCTCTCTCATGTTCTTTTGTTCTTTCTTTTTGGCTTAACTAGTATAGTTGCTACTACTTTAATGAATTTCTTAGCATTTACTGCAATATGGAAGCACTCAACTGTTATGCCTTGGAAGATCATTTTTATTACACATTCTGGTTCAGTGTTCACCATGCAAGGTTTTTAGTAAAGTAAAGTACATAATGATGTTGACATTTCTGAATGTCATAATTGTTCAAAACTTGGACTGCTGTGTGGAATCTTAAAAAAAAAGAAATCTCATTTCGAGAATAATTGTAACTGTAACTATAACACATCATTCAAATCTATAACTTCTTTTACAGAGTCTTGGATATGCAAAACTCCAGTATTGCAGTGCAGTGCAGCAGGCTCTGGGTTCTATTCCCACACCAGGTAGATTGATTACTGACACTGCACTCCTTCAGATGAAATATTAAACTGAGAATCCCATCTGCTTGAGTTGGTTGTATCACAGGTGAATGCAAAAGATCTCACAAAACCTATTGAAAAGGGTAGGGGTCCTTTATTTATTTTCTACACGCACACACACACGCACACACACACACACACACACACACACACACACACACACACACACACACACACACACACACACACACACACACATTTACAAGTTTATATGATTGTTTAAAATAATTTTCATTTTCTTTTTCATTATTTTGTTCTTTTTTACATATCAAACTATTGTTCATATGACATACTTCTTATTTTGACCTCCTCTCTTTTTTTGCATAAACATAGTCTAATCTTGATTCATATTAATGAAAATGTAAAATTTCCATTAAACATAATTACACTTATACTTTCATTCCATAATACCCATGTTAAGTAATACACTTTTTATCCAAATTCAGTTTTGATTCTTTGTCTATATTTTCATAGTATCCATATTCAATCACATCCATATTTATACTATCATTATTCTTAAAGTTTCCAAAATATTTTCTGTACATAATTTCTTCCACAATGTTTTAAGTTTCTTGCATTTCAAAAGACATGTTCTGTTGTTGCTTCTTCACCACACTACAAACATATTCTTTTACTTCTTTTCTGTAGGGCATATTTGCTTTAACTGGTAATTTTTTTATTCCCAATCCCCATAAAAAAATATTTACTCTCAGCACTATGACTACACCACATATTTCTTTCTTTAATTGCTTTGATCTTTTCTTCTGGAATATTTTCACATGGATTAACACAATAATGTTTTCTTATAATATTTTATACCATTTCTACCTTCTTCTATTCATCAATCTTTATTTTCCACAATTTTATCTTTTGTTGGTAATTCTCTGTTTCTTCTTTATAAAATTCCTTTACTCTTTTATAACTTTTTATTATTTCCCACAAATCTTCATACTTATATTTGAATACCCATGCTACTATACTCACTTTTTCATTTAACCATTTCAAGACTTTACTTAAATTTAATGATGCAGCATATAGTATTTTATTTGAAATACACATTTGTCCCTCTTGTTTGTTCATCTATAATACATCCCTTTTAACAGGGTTTAGTCTAGATCTCCACATAAATGATAACAGATTTCTAACAAAGATTTGCCATACCTTCCAGGAATCATAACAACACTTGATAAATATGCTATCTTATTTATTAATACTAAATTAATCAGACCTACTCTTTCTTATAAGCAAATCTGTTTTCCATAACTTCAACTATCTTTTAATTCCTTGAATATTATATCCCATCCTTTTCATGTCTTTATCAAAATTTATTCCTAAAATAGATATTTCTTTCAAAAAGAACTGTATACCTGCTATTTTATTATGTATCCCATTCTTTTACTTTTTTCTTTATTTACGGTCATACCTACTTCCTTTAAACAATCATCTAAATAAATTATAACTTCTCTCATACAGTCTGTTTTTAGCAATTATAAAAATATTATCTGAGTATGACAACATAACTGAAATCTCCATATTCTTACGAACTATTTTGATCAATTTCCCTGACTGTTATATTTATCACTAAAGCAAATAAAATACTGCTCATAGGACACCCTTGTCTTATGCCATTATTCATGGCTATTTCTTCACTTAACCAACCATTAACTAAAACTCTTTATTATTATAATATGTTGTCGTACACACGTGCTTAAACTTATTGGTAATATTCTACATTTATATTATTTCTGCAGCATATCATGTTGTATCTAATCTAATGCTTTATTATCACCTACCATAAGTTTTGTATCTTCTTTAGTTTTTGCAATATCATCCACCATTTTTCTTACTATCATTAATAGCTCTTGACATCCTTTTACTTTCATACCATATACACTTCCCTACATTATATATTGTAACTTGTTCTCAAAATGTTTCTGCATTACTTTCATAATCTTATGGTCTGTATTATTTAAAACTATTGGTTTCCAGTTTTTATATCTTTTTTAATATATTACTACATAATTCCTTATGATTTAAACCTTCATTTAATCATTTATTAAAAATGCATAATAAATACTTTTTCTGTCATTCTTCTGGATTTTTATACATTTTAAATGCACTTTCTATCCAGAGCAGCTGTTGATTCTATATGTAACTGTTTAAACATATTTTCTATTTAATATAGTGTAATTTCTTTTTCAAATACTCTATTAATTTGTTCAAAGATTTTGTACGTCCTATGTCTTTGTACATTGTCTCTTTTTCTTGCTAAACATTTCTTCTACATAACTTATAACAATTTTCATAATATGTTGTTGATTTTTAATTACCTTTTTTATCTTTCATTTCTGTCATGATACTACTATCATCCCTCACTGTTTGCTTAAATATGGTGTTGCCACTTTCATTTTACTTGGTAAAAATATCTTTGTTTATATAATAATACCTTAATTTTATTACAAGTTCTCTTGTAAATTTCTTTGTCTCTTTCATAATATTTTCTGTTATTATACTCTAAATTCTCTAACACATCTCTGTATCTTTTAATATATTTCTGCTTTTCTTTCCTTTCCTTTCTTACTTTACTCTGTTAATATAAATAGCTACATTTATATTTTCTTTTAAAAATACTCCACCATTCAGACCAGCTATCATAAAATGCTTTCATTGCAATGCGGTCCATCCTTTTCTATTTAATTCCTTTTCATTTATTCTTTTTATACCCTTTTCTTTTTATGTATTCTTTGTTTTGATATATTTCTAACCATATTAACAAATTATCTGAAAAACATTATAATAGTTACATCTTCCATTATACTTATTCCTTCTGATATTATAAATAATCAGTTTCAGATTTTAAATCACCCCTCTATATGTTCATGTTTTTTTATTCCATTATAGCCAGTTTTCCACATTTCATAACTTCAATCATTTTTAACATATTTCCTTTTCTTTATATTCCCCCTTAAATCACATTTAAAGTCTCCTGTAATTATAATATGCATATTTGCAAATACATAGTCCAATATATTCTGAAATATTTTCCCTTTCTTTACAAATTACATAAACATATATTATAGCAATAACTATATAAACTCTTTTTCTGCATCTTAAGTCTATATATTTTTAATCTTCTCATTTTAACAAATGTAACATCTAAAATCTTCACGACTCTTTTACATAATACTGCTTTTTCTGAACACTGTTTGTTGCCCATGTTCCATATTATCTCTCCATCCCGTATGTTTTGTGTCTACAATCTTTCTTTATATGTCACAAATCTTATATTCTCCAATATAATAATATCAACATCACATCTGCTACACTATTGTAAAATTCCTACCTTTCTTGTTACACTTTTCATACTGTTTTCATTAGCTGAAATAATCCTTAAATTATTCTTTTCCCTGTTCCTTAATTTAAAGAATATCATCCTACTCTCTTTAAACTTTTATTTGTTATCCATTCCTTTCTTCTTTTCCTTTATAGTAATGCCATTAAATTTTCTTTTTTTTTATAATTTGCTATTTTACTGATAGATTTTCCCTCTTACAACTTTCCAACTTATATCTTCTTTGCCACAAGTACCTGCTTCTATTTCTAATTCCTCTTCTTCAAAATTTTTAGTATCTCCCTTTTTTCTAAAGTTGTATCTATATCTATCTCTTTATCATTCTTGATTTATCATTGCTTTGATTTACAATACTGGGTTCATTCTCTTTTGCTTTACAATCCATCCATATAAGATTTATTCTTTTACATTTATAAAATTCAAGTTCACATTCCATTGCTACATATCCAGTTTTACCACAGACTAGATGACTTTCTTTTCCACAAAAAAGAAAAAAAACATGTTTTGGTTGCTGCCAGTATTAACAATCCTTCTATTACCTTTGACGTTTATAATACTTGAAATGTGTACATTCTTCATTTTCATTTTTAAAATAACATTGCAATCCCATGCCCCAGTCCATAAACCTCTCTTATCATAAACGCATACATTTTTGAAGTGTCAATTACTTCTTTACATGTAGTCTCTTTTACTATCTTGGTTTGAAAATGGTATATGTACTTTCTTTTTCATTTTTTGAAAAGATGCTTTAATCACATATTCATTCCATGGATTACTATTGTGTCTTTTTCATGCTTACAAAAAAAACTTTTCCATACCTTGAACAGTTTCAAAAAAAGTCACAGAACATCTTTTGTTAATCAAAATTAAAGGTCTTAACTCTTGTGTTTTCACACCCAAGGGTAAAATTACATTGTCCCATACATCATATCTGTGTAACTCCTGGCTTCTTTTGCTTTGTACTCTTGCCATGAACTTTCTTTTGAAATGTTCTTCTTTTTCTTCTTTCAGTCTCCTTGTGAAGTTGTCAAGTCTTTCACTTTGATTCTGCATCCTCCTTGTGTATTTTTCCCCGAATGTCCCTCCAAGATGCATCATTCTCTGGCTCATCCTGGTTGATTAATACATTAGTAAATCATCCCACAACTCTCCTGATTGGAAGGTTGTAACTATACTTTCATCTTTGACTATCTCCTGTATTTGTTCAAATCAGTGCTGTGGAAATACTGTTTCCAAATCCTCAACTCCTTCACTTCTGCTGAAATATTGTTTCTAAATCATCAACACCTTGTACATCTTTTATTGAACTGGTATTCACCTCCATTCAGTGAATTCACCATCTCACAGACTGTCCTCCAAGCTACATCTGTGCTAGGATATGTACATGTAGTCACAGCAAGCACTTCTGCAAGTAACAATCATGAGTAGTTTTTATTTATTTATTTTTTTTGTGAACGCACATATAGTACAGATTATTTACATGTTTGCATATTAACACTATTTACAAATATTTACATGTCTCCATACATTTACTTTACATTTTCAAGTATTCCTCCCACTCTTCAACCCACAACAAAAAACATATTCTTATCAATATATCTTTACCAAGGTCCCTTTCTCATTATATTTAATTTCATTCAATCTTTCATTCCATCTTGTCCATGCAACGTAAAAATACATCTGTCCATCTTCTTTACTTCTTGCCTTCATGCTCCATAATAACCATATTCTATCATGCCCATAATGAGCGGATCATATTGTAATTACTTTTTAACCATATCATGGTGACATATTTCTACATATAAATTCTTACTTATGTCCCATTTAAAAAAAAAAGTTCTGTAGTTTCTAATTCCCCATACTTATTATAAATTCTGTCTTGTTTTCTCTTATACTGCATATTAGCTTTTACAGGCAGTTTGCATATAGATAATCTCCATAAAAGTTGTTACATCCTTTATTTTTTGTAGTTTTTATATCTCAATATAGTTTTTGTTTTCTTATTTGAAGATATTTCCATGGGTCAAAAAAATAAAAGATTTTCATTATATTAACATACCATTCCTTTCTGTTCTTTTCTATTACATTCTTTATTTTCCATAATACAGTTGTATTCTGATATTATTTTATTTCATCATTATTAATACTTTTACCTCTCTTCTTTACTTCTATTCCTTCCCATGCATCTTTATATTTATAATACATTATCATTTCTATCAATTTTTTCTTCCTTCATAATACTTTTTAATATTTTGTATAAACTTAAAGATTCTGCATGCACAATAGGATTAATTAGGCCTAGGTCCCCCTTGGTCTTCTTTCATATACAACATTCCTCTTTTAAACAGGTTCAGTCTAGAACCCCAGATAAATGAAAATATTAACATCATTAGTTCTTTTTCATATTTTAAATGTATTATATAAATATTTGCTACATAGGCTATCTTATTTAATATCATACTATTGATTATATGTGCCTTCTTTCTGTATTAAAACATATATGTTTTCCAAAACATAAACATGTCCTTTATTTCTTTCACCACTTTGTCCCATTGTTCCTGCTTGTATTCATTTTTCCCAAATTTTACTCCTAACACATCTATGTACTTTTCATTAAGTTCAACATCTCCCATTTCACCATTAAAACAAAATCCGGTAATTATTTCTTTATCTATATTTAGTCCAATTCTTCCCAGCATTACACATAACTTTAAGTCTACTCTTTCTATCCACATTGCACTCTTTGTAATTATTACAATATCATCTGCATAGGTGTACATTATTGACAATTGTATTTCTTTTGCCATGTTATAACCTCAATTTCTTGACATTTTGTTAATTTCAATCACTATTATATTCATAACCAATAAAAAATAAACTAATGGTTGGGCAGTCCTGTCTTATTCCACATTCTATTTTTATTTCTTCCCCTCTCTATCTGTTTACATTTAGTTTCACATAGTTTTTCTCATACACCAATTTAGTTACACTTAAAATGTTTTCACTTATATTGTATGCTTGTAAAATCTCCCATAATGATTCAAGTTGTATGTTATCATAAGCATTACTGATACCCCCATCATTATTTTTGTGTCTAATTTCTTATTGATAAAGCCATCAATTACCTCTGTTATTATCCATAATTATTCTTGACTTCCCTTTCCTTTTCTCCAAAATATATTTTGGTCATATACTTTCTCTATTTTACAGTGTAATCTTTTTGTAATTATTCTCATAAATATTTTGTAATCTGTGTTATTCAGTGTTATCATTCTCCAATTTTTTTATCTCATCCCTATTCCCTTTTTTAATATAAAAGTTATTACTCCAGTACAGATTTCCTTCCTTGCTGTACTTTTTCTAGTGTCACCATTTCTTCTATCTCTTTCTCCTGTATAACTTCATTTTCACCTTCTTGTATGTCTATTTTACATTCTAACCATGAGAGCCAAGTATTATCACATTGATTTAATTTTAAATCACACACTGTTTTGTATGATGTCTTGTATTACCATACAAATAACATTTTTTCTTATCACGTTCATTAATCAAATGATCATCTTTTCCACAAAAATAACAAGTCTGTGGTTGCTCTTTGTATCTCACAAAACCTGTATTACTATGGACAATAATAACACTTAGTATATGTATCACATTGCCATTTTCCATTTTAAATATTATTCCACATTCACATCCCCAGTACAAAGTCCTCTTTCATCGTAAACTTTTATAGTATCCAATACCTCCTTGCAAATAGTCAATAAATTTGTTTTAAACTCTATAGGTTCAACCTCAGTTCTATATTGAACCAATATTCTTTTTTGTCTGTCTAAAAATGGTTGAATAACATGCTCAGACCAAGATACACATTATTTTTTTGTTCAGATTTTTCAATGAAATTCTCCACAATTTGTCCATTCCCAAATAATAAGTAACAAAAAGTCTCATTGTTAATAAGAATAAACACTCTTAACACCTTTGCAGTCACACCTAAAAGTGAAGTCAAGGAGTCCCACACTTCATACTTGTCTAATCTTTTCTCCTTTTTATGGCTTAATCGAATGGTATACCTTCTCTTCATATCCTTCCTTTCCCTTCTTTTATGGTTTCCACATATATCTTCTCACCAGATTCACCTTTCTTCCTTATTCTATTTTTTCCATTATGTCACTCAACGATGCTGCTGCATTATTTTCTCACTCACTTTGGTTAACCATCTACTTCAAATAATCCTCCCGCAATCCTCTGGACTGAAAGGTTTGTCAGCAATTCTGCCAACTCCATACTTTTTTCAACAACAATGACAACAGCTCTATCAGCGCACTGGTTTACATCATTCACGGCTATGCTGTCTTTCTGGGTCACCTTCGTACTTGGAACAGAGATAGAAACTGGATGTTCCACCTTCAATTTTGTCCCCTTATACCAAAGAGTAGGGGAAATTCCCTGATGCCCTGGCCAAATTTCCCCTAATAATATAAATATCGTCTCTAGTCACGCCTGAAAAGAGGTTACCATACTAGTGGGATTAATCTTGTCAACAAAGTATACATAAATAAATAAAAGTGAAAAAAAAAAAGAAAGAAAAAGAAACCTGCTGTCATCAAATTACAGTCAATACATGTAAATTAGTTTGTAAACCTAAAGCAGCAAAATCATCCACTGGTGAGGCAAACAAAGAAGATGGTAACCACTATTAGATAATGTATTAAGGACATTCATTTATTACATGATTTCATCATGTTGTAATGGATGAAAGCACTTAATAAACTATCTAACAGTGGGCACTGTCTTCTTTGTTCACCTCATCAGTGGATGATTTTGTTGATTTAGTTTTAATATATTCATCTTGTTTTGCTTTTTTGGTTAGTTTGTAAACCTATGTCTTTACAGCTTGTCACAGATCTAACTATACCTCCTAAAGTACAGTGAGGAAAATCTAGAAATAAATAAGATCAGAGCTCAAATAAAAATAAAAGAAAGGCAATCAGCAGAAGTTAAGACTTAATACTTAAACCTACATTACCATCTTGTAATGAAGTAGCCATATAATCCATTGGACATCCAAGGGATACTTGTCAGGTTGCTTCCAAGAAAAGGAAGGCAGTTAATGCTGCTAAAAGTGGTGGAAAGAAGAAATTAAAACTGGTAAAGTCTGTCAGCATCTCATCTCACATGTATATCAGACTGCTGTGCCATTATGACTAATGATGTTGAAAGAAAACTCATTAGCTTTGTTATTGCACCTAATTCTCTTAACTATTGTCTTGTTACCTCACAGATTATGAATTATTCTACTGACTTAAGCATTGCAGAAGTCACTGCTTATCAAGATGTTGCTTCAGATGTAACTGCTAAAACTCCCTGTGTATTATATTCCAAAATGATCATTACTAATAAACTGAAAAATAATGATAACAAAACATTTGAGTTGCATAATTAGCCTACAGTTAGTAATAATGGGACTGACACTGATCATTTTCTGGATAAATATTTCAGGGAATATAAAACTAATACTATGATTTCAAGTCCTGTTTCTAAGATTACATACTCTGAAGTATCAGATAAAAACTTAATTAAGAGGCAAAAGAGATTTGCTAGTGATGACTCTCATGACAGGAAAGTTAAAAGAAGGGTCTTAGAAGTAAAAGTTAACCTGACCTAGAATTTTTAAATTCTTTAACACTAGAACAACCAATTAAAGATTGTCCTATATCATCTGATAAGCACACTACAAAAATGACACACAATTTAATTTCAGTTTTTCACAAAGGTCCTATAGGTGATAATCTTCAGTATCTGATTCTGTGTTTAAGCCCATTAAAAGAATGCTTAGTGACTTATATAACATCACAGTATTTTCATTGCCAGGACAAGGGATGTGCCCTCAGTTTGGAAGAAAATGAGATAAGAGAAGAGTTGCTTGATTTAATAGACATGGATAGATATATTTAGATCAATCAGAGAAATAGACTGCAGAAGGTCAGTAAAACCCCCCAGTCAGAAGTCTGATAAAACAAATGAATGCAGTAAATATAACTGTCCATAGAGATCCATGTAATATATCAGAGCTAAACAGGATATATTACTGTGCTGCTAAAATAATAACTGATACAGTTCTATCACAAGAACACAGGGTAGCTAAAAAAAAGGGGAGAAATTGCATGCCATTATGGAAGTATCGAATAGAGAAAACTATAAAGCAATTAAGACAAGAAGCGTCACTGTTAGAAGACTACAGGAGAAGGAATAGATCAACAAAAATACTAAGAAAGATAGATGTGATAAAAGCAATGTTCAGTATTCAAACAGACCAGGATCTATCATGTACTATCACAAATAACAAACTAAAAATTTCAGCACAGGTGGAAAAACTTAGAAGTTACACAGATAAATAGAAAGGAAAAGTACAAAATAAGCAATTTATTGATGACCCAAAAAGTTTTATAGAGAACTGGGAAACAAGGTAAAAGGAATTGAAATTGAAAGACCGTTAAAAAAAAGAGGAAATAAATACATTTTCAAGAATTATCTATGAAGATCCTGTGGAACATAACAAAGACGCTAAGTGGATAAAAGAAAGTAAAAAAAAAAAAGAACAAGAAGTTTAAAGGTACACAATATGAAATGGGATGAAGTAAAAGCCAGAGAGATTGAAACAAAGTTAGGAAAAACCTCTAATTGGAAAATCCTAGGCCCAGATGCAGTACCTAACTTTTGGTTAAAAGTATTAACATCTTTGCAGAAAAATTTAGCCATGAGTAGGAACTATTTATATGTGCACCCCAAACAGACACCAACCTGGCTAACAACAGGCAAAACAATGCTCCTACAAGAGTAAACCTGCAAGCTACCCATAAAATTATAGACCAATAACTTGCCTTCCGACGATGTAAAAACTATATATGGGAATTGATGCTGACAGAGTTAATAGTCATTTAGAAGAAAACTCAATTATGGCAGTAGAACAAAAGGGCAATAAAAGAAAGTAATATGGAACAAAGGATCATTTGTTGTTAAATAAAGTCATACTGGAAAGTTGGAAAAAGGGGAAGAATTTATGTATGGCATGGATTGACTATAAAAAAAGTATTTGATAGTATCCCACAATCATGGATAAAAGAGTACTTAAAAATGTATAAGATTCACCCTACACTAATCGACTGCATTATAGTGACCATGAAACAGTGGCAGACCACATTGGAATTAAGCCATGATAAAGGACAGATTATTATCTCAGGAATAAAAATTCAAAGGGGGCTAGTTCACGGTGACTCTTTGTCACCATTGCTATTCTGTCTTGCCATTAACCAATTAAGCTGTTTACTTAACAGCTTAGGCCACAGCAACAGTTTGGCTCCTAGAAAACAACAAAGTGTAAAGACTTCTCATCTTTTTTTTTCAATGATTTAAAAGTGTATAGCTCATCAGATGAGGAACTGAAAGCACAGCTGTATGTTGTCAAAACTTTTTCAGATGATATAAGAATGTCATTTGGTCTTGATAAGTGTGCAAAAGCAATCTTCAAATCAGGAAAACTGCAGCACCAGGAAAACATCAGTTTGGGAGAAGAATACGATATGACAGAATAGAGCAAGAGGGAGTGTAGAAATATTTGGGAATTGATGAAGGATCAACAATAAAACACAAAGAAATGTGAATAAAACTTAGTAAGGAACACTTCAGAAGACATTAATTCTGAAAACAACGTTGACATCTAGAAACAAAATCCAAGCTATAAACCAATTTGCTCTTCCTGTTCTAACTTACAATTTTGGAGTGATTGACTGGCCCCAAAACGTGATGGATTGATTCTAAGATAGGAAAACAAGAAGGATGCTTCATGCTCACCAAATGATTTATAAAAATCAATACATACCAATATTATATATTCCCCATTCTGAAGGAAGGATGGGGCTCCTTGAAATTAATTACATGTATAGATCTGTAATTGTGGGACTCCACACATATCTGCTGACTTCATAAGACCTAAATGTAATGAAAGTTCTGAACCATGAGGAGAATAAATCTAAGATGATTTCTCTGCTTAATCTAGCAGAAGCATATAGGCGTCAAGAAATATAAAAAATCAGACTAGAAGTAGATAAAAATCAGGCAGCAACTGAATGTTCCAAAAATCAAAAGAAAGAATATATGGTGAAGGACCAGATGAGAATACAAGAAATGTGGAAAAAAGCATAAATATAGTTGGAAGTATAGAAAACTTCTGGAAGAACCTCATCTTGATCAGGAACAAATGCAGGAATGGTTAAATAGATGCGAATTCAAACCAAGAGATGAAAGGTTAATATTGTCAGCCCAAGGTAGTGGGCGACATACACACTGGTTTACAAAGTCCATTAAACATATTGGAGAAACAGACAAATGTAGGTTTTGTAAAACCGAATTGAAAACAGTCACACACCTTGTTGTTCATTGTGACATATTAATGGCAGAAGGACTGTATACTGAAAGGCATAATCATGTGACAAGACTGTTGAACTGGTGATTGTGCAAACATTATGGTATTGAAGTGGCTAAAAAACACTGGAAACACAAGCCACAAAGCATCATAGAAAATGATGAAGCCTATATCATATGAAATTACCCATTACCAACAGTTTAAAAGATAGATGCTAGAAAAACAGATATAGTGGTCCAAGAAAAGAAGACAAATGTGGCATTGATCATTGAAATCACTACACCCGGTGACTACAGTGTCTTGTGTACAGAGAGACACAAAGTCGTAAAATATCAGCATTTGCAAGCAGAAACGAGATCAATGTGGAAGAAAGATATGCAGATACTTCAAATAGTAGTAGGAGCAATGGGTCTTATAAAAAAAGAGTCTACAGTCATATTTAGATATGCTACCAATACATGCAGCTCCATAAGAATTACAGAAGGAGTCATTATTGGGCACATTGTAGATGCTGTGAAGAGCACTTTTGGCTGACATCAAAGAGTGAGACAATACTAATTTCATGAACTTTAATCGTACTTTGACTTAGAAATGGGGTGCATTCCCATCATGGTATTAGAAAACCAAAAGATGTGAAGAATTAAAAAAAACAGGACTCTTAATTACATTAAGAGGTTAATACTATACATTTTTGGTAATTCTGGTAATAAATAAAGTGCATGTCAGACTTAGTGAAATTTTAATATCTTTCAGATTACTACTGCAAAACCAAAGCTTTAAAATGTAGCACTTGGTTAAGTTATTACTGAAATACTCATGTTGTTTAACTAATGATGTTCTGGGAAGAATTTAGGTCAGACTGTAGATTACTCTGTAAAAATCTTTTACATTATAGTTTTTAGGAGCTACATTTGTATGATATAAGGTAAAAACTACCATCAAACCTTTTTAGTCCCATCACCAGAGCAAACACTAAAACATGTATCAGCATTCTTCTTTAAGTTTCTATCTCTGGAATCTCATAGAAAATGCTGACAAAATCAATGAATTACTTGAGGTAATTCATAGTGAGGACGTATCATTTTTTTGCTATTACTGAAGCCAGGGATTATCCTTCCTTGGTTCTACTAGGGTTCATAAAATATGAATGTGAAACAAAAGGACGGAGTGAGGAATATTATTATTAATTAAAAATTATATAATTTCCAAACTTATTGTGGTAAATAAGAACATGGAAACCATGGTTGTGGATCTCAAGGATATACATGCAAATAGTAATATTTGACTAATATTTTTGTACACATCCCCATCTTTATAGGTCATATGTTCAAAGGTAGGTACTAGGCTATCTGCCCAAGGGCATTTATAAGCCTAGCCAGAATGTGTTGGCTTTCGCCTCCCCTTTAAATTAGTTTCCTGGGCCTCTGTCTAGCAGAGCCACTGAAGTGATCCCAGGGGTAAACCTACGATTTCCCATCCACTCGTCAATATTTCTCTTGAAGAGAGTCAGTGAGGGGCTCTGCCTAACATAAATTGGGATTCTATTCCAGAGCGAGGGAAGTCTCTGAGACAGGAATCTATCCCTCCAGCATGTCCTGTTTATTGTTGTGCTGAGGTTTAGTTCACTGGAGCGTGTGGCTCTAAGAGATTTAGTTTTCTTGAGGTGGAGCATGTCCATTAATTCCGGGTTGGACATGCCCTTATACGTCAGGCAGAGATCACCTCTGAGCAGGCAGTAAGCAACCGAGTAAAGCTGGAGTTTATTTAGATGAGCTGCATAGGACATCTATTTGAGGCCCATGATCCTCTTGGTGAGGTACTTCTGTGGTCTTTCCAGCTGTTGCAGGTGTCGAGTAAGGTACATTCCAAATGGGGCATTGTACTCTATTATGGGCCTAATGAGTGATGAGTGTAGGGGCACAATGACCTCTCTTGATCTAGAGGTGAACCCTTTTGTGATTAGGTGGGATACATAGAAGGAATTTCTAACTACTTTGGCAATGTGATTATCGAAGGAGAGGATGCTGTCTACCTGGGTCCTTAGAGAGTACATCACATGATGGCTACTTATCATTCCTTGATTATATTATGTAACATTAATAGGATTTTGTATTAGGTGGGCTAAATTATCCCCATTTCAACTGAACAGCTTTCGTGTCCATGTGTAGATGAGAATCCACAT
Organism: Protopterus annectens; assembly: GCF_019279795.1. Lineage (NCBI taxonomy): Eukaryota > Metazoa > Chordata > Ceratodontiformes > Protopteridae > Protopterus > Protopterus annectens. The sequence continues at coordinate 81,586,039 of NC_056727.1, read as the reverse complement.
TCCTTAGCATTTTGTTACTGAATGGATTCAAGCAATTGGTCACTGAACCAACTAGGGAAAACAACACCTTGGAACTTATAGTAAGTAACCATAAAAACTCATGTTAAATATTTACTTTGTCTTTTGATGCCAGTGAGATCATCAGCTAGAAAATCAAGCACTTTAACTAACTGACTAATTTTGATCAACTAAAGCAAAGTAATCCTTCAACTTACTGGAATAGTGTGTCACTTTCTGAATTTCACTCTGGCTACTTACACTCAGGAAAATATTGAATAAAGCCATTTCTGAAACTGTTGGGCTCAACAGCAAGAGAATCAGGATAATTAAATTTCCTTTTTTTGGAACATGAACTTAATTAAACTTTACAAGAAAAAAATGTTTAGTACTACATGAAACATTTACCTCAAGAAATAAAATAAATTTAAATAAAGTCAATAAGAAAATCTAATCTATGCTGCACTATAAAAAATACGAAATGAGGTACGTGATGATGGCACTGACAAAATAGTTTTATTATAAAAATGCTTACTCTTTTATAAAATACCAACAATGACATTTCCACTATTTATTATTAAGCTACTTCTATTACTGGTCCAGAATCACATAGCTACACTATTTATTCATCATTTTGTTAATAGATTCTGCATTTGTTGAAGTGACTGATCTACCTTTCCAACCCCTTTCTTAACTCAGAGTGCAACTTTCCCTGCTATATTTCAATTCTACTTAGATATAATGACTTAAATTGGACCTGTAATAGGACCTCAAAGAGGCTTGATAACATTCTGGGAATTATTATTGGTAACATCTCATATGAACTGGACAACATGTTGTATATTATAATGGTTTATTGAAGAGAGGATCTGGCCTGTCTATGTGGAAATGATCTATTGCTGTGCAAATTTTGAAGAAGGTAATAATTTTGACATTAATAACTACAGACCAATTACTTTTACCTCACCATTATGCAAATGCTTTTAGATGCGTATGACTAAACCTTTACTGACCCGACTTGATGTAGTATTCCTCTTTATATTTAGCAGCATATCTTTACTGATAGTATGACTGTTTTGCTGAATGTAATGGTATTTTATGATCAAGATAGTATTGCCATGGACTTGAACTAACTGCTAGAGTAGTAAACTTGGATATTTCCAAGGCTTTTAACACCTTGCCTCATTCTTCCATTTTACAAGTAATATTGGTGTATAGATTTAATCCATTCCTCATTACCTGGATAATGGCATATATGCATACACACACACACACACACACACACACACACACACACACACACACACACACACACACATACATACAAATATTTTAGACATGGGAAATAATGCCCTTCTTGCCTGCCAATATGCTATAGCAGTCATTCCCATAATAATTGCTCACGTTGATCTTACAATATCTAATTTAGCGTTTTTTAATGTAATTTGGTAGTCTATTTCATGCATCAGCTATTCTCTCAGAGAACCAATCAGTACATTGCTCATTCCTACAGAATGTGCTCACAGGCTGTCTGATGATTCTGTACTACTTTTGATAACCCAAATATTCCCTTAGGTATTTGTCTCTAAATGTTCTATATACCTGAATAAGGTCTCCTCTTAAATTTCTATACGAGACATTATAGAAGTTCAGATATTTTTGACTTTCATAATAGCTTACATTTTTCACATACATGGATGCCCTTGTTATTTTTCTGCTGTGCTCTTTCTCATTTGCTCATGCTTGTTTGCTTATAAGATTCATACATTTTTTATTTCATACTCTAGTTTGAGTTTCATGTAACTTACAAATAATGATTTTCATCATTTCTGATTTCCTGGACTGTATAAATTTGTTTATACAATCTGTAGTAATACAGCCATCACAATATCATGAGGGACATTGGAGCTAGACTAGAGGTAAATTTCTGATTACCAATCCATAGGGCCAAGTTAAAATTAAATAAGGATAAGGAGGACCTCTGCTCCACATGGATGAGGAGCTCGCTCCACAGAATGGGATTTCTCTGAGAAACATATCTGTCTCTCCAACATGTCCTATGTATATTGCAAACAAAATTTAGGTCTTTTAATCTAGTAGTTCTGATGCCATTTGTTTTGTGAATATTCAAAAGACTAATCAAAACGGTCTAGAGATGGCTTGTATACCAGGCAAAGATCACTTATCAGACGTCTGTATGATACTGAGTAAAGAGACAGTGCTTTGAGGCAATCTGCATAGGACATTGTGTTTACTCCCTGTTTTCTTTTTGTAAGGAATCTTTGTGGAAGTTCCAGTTGCTGCATGCATCTGGTTAGGTATATACTGATGGGGGCATTATACTCTATGATGGGCCTGTTGAGGGCTGGCATGATGATCTCTCTGGCCTAGATTCCATGCCCTTTTTTATAAGTTGACCAACAAAGAAGGATGTTCTTACTACTTGTGACACATGTTGGTCAAAGGCTAGGTTTCTATCTACATGAGTTTCCAGATCCCTGACTAGTGAGTCAAATTTAAAGGGTATTTTATAGATGATATAGTTACCTGAGGTGAAGAGCCAACAACAGGGTAAAACAGACACCTGCAGATATCACCAATAATACCAATAACAGTAATTATGATGCCAGTAATGCTAACAGTAATTATATTTACACTAATATTGACAACAATCTGAATGTTCAAGTTGGTAAAGTGGGTGTTATGAATGAACAGGTTTTTCATAATGTGAACACACCCACAGGTCCAGACAGGCAAATGAGGGACAGACAAATGGAAGACCAACAGCATCCAGTAACCCTTGGACCCCAAGAGAGACATAAGAGAAAAACAGAATCCTACCCAGCCACAATACAACTCCCAGGGCTCATATCACTAGAACCCCGTACACATGAACAGGAATTAACATCACAACAATCACACCTACAACCAGAGATACAGCTCATTGAGGTTCCAGAGAGAAGAAGCAATCTACCATCTGAACCCACAGAGGGAGGATCAGAACAACTGGAGAAGGAAGCAGTAGACAGGGGCAAGAGAGCTGAAGTTCCTGGGGAAAAACAGCTTCTACCCATCAGTACCACAAGCCTGCAGACAGAATTAGCCCCCAGGATTTGGAATCATTTCAAGAATCCACTGACAGTGCTTGAAGAAAAAGTGCTTAACAGAGGACTTACGTTCATACCTCAGTGAAGGAGTGATGAGACACAGAACATCACTGATTTATAAATGTATGTGAGAAAGTTGAATTTGAAACTTATAATTCATGAGAAAAATAACATGGAGGAAGATAAACCCATCAAAGAAAAAAATTAAAAGACCCAGTAATTTTTACCCCCCCCCCACTGCATCCCACACTTGCAGCCTCTGAAACAAAATGCAAGTTACATATAAGAAAGGCTCTCAAAAAACACAAAATGCAAGTTGTATAATATTTCAAAGGATGAGATATTAACACTTAAGAATATGAGCAATGACAGAACTAGACATGTTATGAAGGCTGACAATGGTGGGGGCATACTTGTTACAGATACTGACAGTTATATAATAAGAACGGAGAACATGCTGAACACACCTGAGTTTTATTCTGCAAATTCCTATGAGGATGATAAAACTACATGTATAGAATGGAAAGATAAGCTAACCATAATGCTTAATGAATAACTTATTAGTAAAAACTTTTTGAGTATTTGAACACTGCTTACCATAAGCTGTCTTGTTTTTTTTTTGGGGGGGGGGATTCCCAAACCCCTTAAGAATAGGGAAGATCCACCTTACAGATCTGTTATTGCAAGTGGAGGTTCTATATCAGAGGCCACTGACATACACTTAGATTTTATTCTTGTTGAAAATAACTCATCTTTTATTTCAGATTCACTTGATTTTTTAAGAAAAATAAAAGAAGTTTATGTGAATGAACAAAGCATTTTGGTAACTATTGATGCTGAAGCCCTGTACACTGTGTTACCATACCTGCACTGGATTGAAGCAGCTACACAGGTTTAAAGCAGATATAACAATTCTACACAAGGGCAAACTGAACTCTTGGGAAAGCTAATAAACTTGGTGTTGAATTACAATTTCTTCAGTTTCAATGGCCAGGCATACAAACAGATGAGGGGGATAGCCATGAGTGCAATGCAGCTATGACTCCTAACCTGGTCAATGTAGCCTTAACAAGTGGGAGGGGGAATTTGTACTGCAAAGTGAATACCAGAGTTTTATGACCAGCTACCTTCACTTTATTGATGATGTGTTCATAGTCTGGCAAAGTGAGAAATCTAAACTCACTGAGCATATCCATTACATCAATAACTCCATCTCATTCCTGAAATTTACCACTTCTATCAGCTCTGAGATAATACGGTACCTTGATATGACTGTCAGAAATTTTAAATGCACCAGCAGTGGGAGTGCCATTTTTCAACAACTCACCTTGTCAGGGGATACTCTTTTTGGTACGTTCCCTTGAGGACACTGCTCTTCATGTTGGTATGTTAGTAAACTTAAACAATTTTCCAGCAAAAACACCAACAAGGTGTAGGATATCAAATTCTATGAGAATTGTGGAACTGATTGGATTATATATTTGGCCACTTGTAAATGTTCGGCCTTTTATATTGACCAGACATCACGTCCATTGAGAGTACGTATGTCCAAACATCGGAGTGACATATGTAATAAATAAGAAACCAATGCTCTCTATAGACACTGCTTGATACATAATAATGCAGAATTTAATTTTTTAATAATAGGCAGAATTGCTGGCAATAGTAGTAATATGCAGGGCTGGCATAGTATCCTAAATAGGAAGGAAAAATATTGGATAATTAAGCTGGGGGGGTCTTTTCCCACTGGGATTAAATGATCATTTGTAGTATTTTCTTGTTAGTTTTGAATGTTGACGTGGTATATGTTTTATTTGTATGTTAATTATTTGACTATAGGAAGTGATGTTAATGGGGGGGGGGTTTCATTGGTGGATTGGTCTATATATGGGGGGATGGTATACCCTGTTTATTTGTATTCCACTGATGAAGGCAGTTATGCCGAAACCGCTATGGAGGATTAAACTGTGAATTACCTACTACATGGTAGTATTGTGAGTTTTTTGCCACATACACCTCAGTTTCTGTTTTGTGAATGCAGCCAGTACATGCTCCCAAGTTATAATTGGCAGGATAATGTTTGAGGGTATTATTGGTGGGATAGTTGTGGGCAAGAAGGGTTGAAGTTAGAAGTGAATTTGTCCACTGACAAGTTTGTTATATTGCCAGGCTTGATGAATGTGGCATCATTAACCACCAATTCAGCACATTACTGTGTGCTGACCTTGAGGCTTCTGACATAGTTGTAGAAGGCATTATGGCTATCTTTCACCTGTGAGATATCTTAACCTTAAAGCTGGCTTTTTATGGCATAACTAGCCCTCTTAGTTGCCTATTTACTTTGACGAGAGAGGTTTTATCTTTGTGGGAATTACCCTTCCTGATTTTTGTCATATATATATTTTTTCCTTTTGCTATATATCCTGTTTAAATTAGGATGCCACCAGGGCATTTTGTTTCTGGGACCAGTTTTTACCTTATTTCTGGTAGCTACAGCAGCCTCTATGTAGCCACTGACATGGTTGCACAGAGTTTCTGAGAGAAATTTAGCATACTCTGGTCTCTTCTCAGGGTTTGGAGAGGCATTGAATTTTGATAAACCAACATTTAATAACAAGTAATTTACCTTGAAATAGTTGCTAACTGTTTTTGGTTTTAAAAGGATTATAGAGTTGATTTTGATTTTGAAGGAGACAGTTTTATGGGCAGACCTTACTGGGAGGATGAGACATTGGGGGGGGGGTAGCATTCTCCCGTATTTATGAGGTCCAGTGGGTTGGAGCCTGTAATGGGCATATTCACTATGTGGTCAAGGGTCTTTGTATTTACAAAGTCCAGGAATCTCTGTGTCTGTAGATTTGAGGCATTGTGGGATCCCTAATCTATAGAGGGGTAATTAAAGTCCCCCATGATTAGGGTGTTAGGTTGGACGGTATGTGTCTGCAGTAGGTCCAGGTGTGCATTATGAGCTTTTTTGGGACATGGGGGGTGACATAGCTGGCTAGAATATGGTATGGGATTTTGTCGGTGGTGATCTGCTCATGAAGGAACTCCAGGACATCATCTTGTTTGACCACCCCAGAGGTGTGCATGCTATTGATGTATATTGAGACACCCCCATCTTTAGCCTTTGTCTGTGCAGCTATTGGTCTTAAAGTGTGGAAGGCACTGAAACCTTGCACTGCTGGGGTACTCTCTGCTGCATTTAACTATGTCTTGGTATCTGCACAGATATCTAAATTCATGAGTATAAGGAGGGCTTGGAGAGAGTGTAGTTTTTTATTTAGACTTCTGGCATTGAGCAGTAACATCTTGAGGTCCTGTTGGATTGATTTTGCTATGTAAGAAGATTTGTCTATTTGGCATTGCCTAAAAATGCACTATGGGGGATGACAAAGGCTTTGCCAGTATTCAAAGCCTGGAGAGGAAATATGGAGACCATCTTAGGCAAAGCAACATGGTCTGTTGACCATTACTTCCCAAGATGATGATTATTGGATCCCCTTAGAATGACACCAGAAAGACAGCCATTTGTTGAAATCAATAATTTTATACTGAGAACAGAGCTAAAAACAAAAATAAATCAAAATATAAATGTCATCTTTTCTGAGATTATGTGTCTCACATAAGTTTTTTGATGAAGAACAAGAGCATCTTGTATAATCATACAGACAATGCGTAGGTTGTAGTCTGTATAACACCAGTTTTCCAAGTGTATTTTGTCTGTTAGACACCTGGATTACCCTGAGATAGGTAAGAAATAATTTGTTCTTATTCAATTACCGATATTTTAATGGGAAAGTTCAAAGCATTCAATGAAGATCTTTTATTGTCAATGCTTAATATAATAATATGCAATAATACTTTGACATTTAAACACAGAAACATAAATTATTATCATTTTTTTTCACTATTGTTATCCCAAAAATTTGGCAAAGATTACCATCTACTTCAAGACACTAAATCAACTTGAAAATTTTCAAGAAAAGTTTAGATAAATGATTCAAGAATTAAATTTTTAACACAAATTTCAGGGAGCCAGTGTTTTTGAAAGGCCTTCAGTCTGTAACACTAGATAACACCATATGAACCTATACTATAGCTCCTTTCACTAATAGCCAGATTAAATGTATAAAAATAAAGACGATGATGAAGGTATATTAGAATCTTTGGCATCATAAGTGTATTAAAATCAGACAAGTCACAGAACAAAATAGCAAGCCATTTTAGTCTACTGATAATGGTTTTATTCATTTTTCTTGATTCATTGGTTATGCTCCACTTAATATAAGATTTGTCATAACTTGAATATGTAACTTCTAAAATTAACTAACACTGGGAAGTGATGTTTGCTACTTCCACTTTTGTTATCTGTTTGCGGATTTATTATATTTGCAGATGTGTGGGAGGAAGTTGGGGTATAATTGGCTTGTCCTCTAAAAATGTTTTGACACATGAGTGTTGTTTGCAACATAGTAACATTGGGTAACAGTGCAGTCCTAATGCTTGACCTTTACCCCATTGTTGCATATTCCTAGAGTTAGTAAATTTAGAAGTATGGGTGTGGAGGGCACAGACTCCCACCTGGGGATGTGAAGGTACCTACCCTCATGCTAAGCACAAACACACACACACACACACACACACACACACACACACACACACACACACACACACACACACACACACACACACTCAAAAGATGTATTCGTTTTAGTTTGCTGTGAATTATCCATGATGTATTGGCTCATGATGAAGATTATATCAACAATCTGATATAGACCTACCAAAACATGCAAAAGTGAAACAGAGAGAGAGAGAGAGAAAAAATCATATTTGCATTTACTGTGTTGAGCCACTTCCAGTGTACCATTGCTCACTTTATGATATTCTTTCAGTCAATATTGCAAAATGTTGAACATCTATAATCCATATTCATATGGCATAGAAGCCTCATGTTTGTAATGAGCTATTGTATTGTGATGAAGAACATCTAGTTTCCCAGTATAACAGTGACTTAATAGTACTGTGGTAGTGGTGCTGCTGTAGCGTTGTCGCCTCATAGCAAGACGTTGTACCGTTCAATTCTCAGCTAGAGCATCTTCTGTGTGGAGGCATGCGTGAATGGGGCGTGCTTTTGTTGAAGGTTGTGCATCAGGGCTGGTAACCCAGTACGTAAATATCCACTACCAATCATTAGCGGACCGGAGTTCCGCTGTGGCGATCCCTAACCGGGAAAAGCCGAAAGACACAAACAAACATCCATAGCACCGGCCTAGTTCTCTGAGACTCTAAAATGTAGTTAACTATTTGCTACTTATCTGGCAGAAATACAGCCAACCACTGATAACCACTGAGGTACAGATGTCTTATTGTTCTTCTCCCGTCCTTGGTATGTTTCTCTTATCTTTCTTGCAATGGCCCTGAGTGGACCATAGGTTGTCGTTGCAAAGACACGCTGGCTTCAGCCCCCTCAGATCATTGCCGCAGTATCTATTCCATTCTAAATAGCCAGCGTATTTAAAATCATATAAATATTTTGCACATATTTATTTAAGTAGCCTTTAGTATTGAAGGGAAAATACAATAGAATTAGCTATATGGGTTATATCTTGTCAAGGATATAGCAGCTGGCAAGTCTTTCAAAAACTTTCTCTGACTGTGCAGTGGCAGTTTGTTGTTCCTCAGACAACTCTTCTTTTTCTTCAGCTTTCTAGTCCCTTCAGCCACTGTATGTAGGTGGTTATCAACATCCACTGCAGCTGTTCAGGGGTCCTTAGCGCATATGAGATAGTCACTTTACTCAGGCATGGGAGTTTTGGCAGGGAGTACAGAAACCTGTTCACCAGGATAAAGTGCCCTTGCATCAGTCTCATTCTATAGATGTCCCTAGAAAAAAATACAGAAAGTGAAAGGTTTATCTTCCTCTGAGTGTCTTTTCTGATGATAAGCCAGACTTTATTACTTTGGCTAAAGGTTTTTTGTAGACTTCAAAACATCTAGAGTATAAATGGAATTTTGTGGAAGAAGTAAGTCATTTTCCTCAGTTTCTGAGGACTCCTTGACAGATGAAAAATGTAAGGAATAGGGATAGGATATTTTCTGCCAAAATCCCAGTTTGAGATTTAGATGAAAATTTTACCTCAGAAAAGCATTTACTGCAACATTATTTTTTCTGAGACTGTCTCCAGAATGAATAATTTGCTTCAATGGCAGCACATTGTTGATTCTGCATCTTTGAAGAAATATGTAAGTTACAAATGGATGCACCACTGCTAACTCCAATTCCTCTTATCCTGCCAGCTTTGGAGGGTGTTTTTCATTTTGTCTACTGTATGCTTAATAGTCAACATTCAGCCAGACAAAAGGCAGATTAACTTTATAAGGTTCCTCAGTTTTACAGTTTTTTTTTTCTTATCCCAGGTAACACCTAGCAGTTGTTTCTATTCCTAATCCAGCTACTAACAAAAAGTTGATGAAAGCTAATCCTTCTCCTTCTGACAAGGATGTAAACACATTTGACAGATTTGGGAAAGGAATATAATCCTCCAAAACTTTAACCTTCAGAATAGTGACTTATTGGGGGTGTGGCCAAGGATGAACACAGGATAGCAGCAGATTTCTTCAGCTCCACCAATTTCATTACATTGACAGGAATTAATTACTTAAAAAATTAATTGTTGAAGTAATTTTCTTTCTAAATATGCTTGTTTTATATAGTTCTTGAACTATATCTAAAAAAGAAAGGAAATCTTAATAATATTCCTGTCAGAAATTATTTTGGAAATTTTCCTGTCAGTTTATCAGTCTGAAATGAGTTCCAGTAAGACAAATTCTCAAGACTCCAGCATCAAGAAAGAACTTCAGTCTCTGATAATTATAGTCCAGCAACTTACTGCTAAGATGGATAAAATGGATACTAAAATAGACACTTTCATAGAAAAAACTACAAAACAAATAGACTTGTTACATATGGACCTGCAACAACAGAAGATCC